>NW_025765234.1:0-223712 GCF_003918875.1 Haliotis rubra | reverse complement strand
AATAAATAGTCAACGGTTTGGGAGTTCTGCTCCGGAAACAGAACACAGTGGACAGAGGGACGGACGGTATTTGTTTTTGTTTATTTGTTGATATGGATTTGTTGATCGCTATGTCCTGCGGCTTTTCACATTAATTCATGGTTTTATTCCAGAGCTTCCTTCACACGTGCGCAGGGCGTCCGGCTTTAAACCATGACGATGTGTTGGCAAAGAGATTCGTCAGGATTTTACGTCGCTTCACGCAATATAACATTCCGACCACGACGTTGTGGTGGTCTTGCGTGTGAGTGAGTGAGTATAGTTTTACGCCGCACTCCAGCAATATTCCAGCTACATGGCGGCGGTCTGTAAATAATCGAGTCTGGACCAGGCAATCCAGTGATCAACAGCATGAGCATCGATCTACGCAATTGGGAACCGATGACATGAGTCAACCAAGTCAGCGAGCCTGACCACCCGATCCCGTTAGTCGCCTCTTACGACAGGCATGGGTTACTGATAAGGGTGGGTATTGCAAGGAATTTTCATATTGCGATAAATTGCGATGCGAAAGCATGTATTGCGATATGTATTGCAAATCGAGTTAATGCTTGATTTATAAAGCAAAAAAACGCAGCAAAATCACAATGCTTGATTAGACGTTAATAAAAACTTTTAATCATGACAAAATAAAAATGTAAATAATGTTTGGCACAAATGAAACAAGGAAAGGAACATTTTAAAAAACGGAAATATCCGAAGATTTCCGTGTGTTACGAAGTTTTCCGAATGCATGTCAAAATACCGGTTTTCGATCAGCGTATCGCAATACGTATCGTTTTCATGTTTGAACCGGTAAGTACCGGTAAACCGGTTATATTGCGCAGTCCTAGTTACTGAAGATCAATATTCTAACCTGGGTTGGCCTTGTGGATATACAGTTGGTATTTTGTGATGATACGCCACAGGCGATTGATCAATCACCCTATAGTCATACCACTTAAAGGGATGTACGGTAATATTAGAATCGTGTCTGAAATATATCTACGACCGACCGTCCTGATAACTGCGTTAATAATAATAAATATGGTTTTACCCAGGTCGGGTTATGTGGAGAAACGAACCCAGACGAGTTAACACTTTCTCCTGTTAGCTAACCTTTAGTAGGGTAGTTTGGAGTGGACATGAACGGGTATTGAGTGATGGCTACTTTTAGTTTTACGCCGCTTTTAGCAATATTCCAGCAATATCACCAAAAATAAGCTACCCCACAGCCCCTTCGAATGTAGTTCGACTGGACAAGATGTACACAAATATGCCAGTAGTACGGTCATTTGGTGCCTATCTGGTATGAACATGAACCTCACTCCAACCACCATGTGATCGAAATATGTGAATGTTGCGTGTCCCCGTGTGATCATCAAGGACACGATCGTGAGGTTTGTGCAGCTTGTGACCAAGTATAGAGATCAACGTTTGTACAAAGTCGGCATCTACGTATACGCAGGGAATGAATAATTTGATTGGGACTGGCACGAGCCTGGCTAACCTGGTGCGTGATCGAACCCTAACGGTTTGGATCGGTTGTCATACTTTCAGCCCTCTGAGAGAGAGAGAGAGAGAGAGAGAGAGAGATGCCTGTAGAAATAATGTGTGTTTCTATTTCCAGCATTTATGCAAAATGTAAGCGCGTGATGTCCAGTTACATCTTACTGAACCTATTATTGACATCTAATTTATGCCATAAATACTGTAATTAATGTTTTCTCTCGTTTGGATCACTTTTTCAAAACATGCACTTAAGAGCATATTCCCTAAAGACCTTGTGTTCAAGATAGAGATATGGTTGACTTGGAATATGAGTTTATCAGCGTCAATAGCTTCTGGAATATATTATGGCAACAATAATAATGAAATATGTTGGGTGTTTATGTTTTCTACCGCTTGAAGACCTTTTCGAGACAGTCATTGTCTCTCTGGTCTGATGCGCTGTATTCCTTTGAGACTTAATAATTTGGAATATTTCCTGAATAAGACGCTACGTTACAATGTCAATGTGACATCTGGCAAATATTGACATTTCAGCATCTTTATGAGTTTTAAGATGCTACCTTGCATGCACTACGTCGCGAACACCTGGTATCATCACTATTTCATAGTGATTTATAGACTCATGCTCTGTCATCGTATCGCATAATGCCAATCACTGGATTGTCTGGTTCAGACCCGATTTGTTAACAAACATCATACAGCTGAACTCCTGCTGAAACAGATATCTGCTCATGATAAATATAGTCACAATTGTACAATCGACTCTGCTTTTGGCAGAGATTTCTTATGAGTGTGGAAAGGGTTTTGTCGCTTCTACTTCTAAATAATTTCCGATTATTTGAGGAAAAGCATTAAATCAAAATGACACTTACGATATTTACGGCTGTTGCACTTAAAGAGTGTAAAAACATTCACCCGAAAAAAGCATTTCATCACGGTGTTTTTTCCATTGGGTCTTATTTTTGGATTAGATTTTAATTTATCGCCGTCGGGTCTGTTTTCAGTTATTTGGAGATTGAAACCACAGTTGCTTCGGTGACCGTGTGCCTTGCTGTTACATTTCAGCAGATGGTACACGGGGTCGGAGGACCTCACACCGACCCCGTGGACGACAAAATAATAACACTAGGACTATATATGATCCAGTAGTTTTTGACATTCCTCATATAATGCTGTAACGCTAAATATTTATTCTTGAAGCATAAACTTTCCCTCAGAGCATGTAATGGAATAAGTCTACTAAACCATTCCTCGTTCTTCTTACAACCAGGCATCTTGTCTCATTTAGATAACTTATTCATTTGTCAAAAATATGACACACCGAGAAGGTATTTGGCAGAGAGTGGTTCTGAGATTACTGCAGAGTGTGTTCGTGAACGAAGGTACATTGGTGTCTTGCTAGAGCTCCCGTTGCAATAAATTCGCTTGGTTTATGTATCACAATATTTTGACACACAACTACTGAAGCTACAATAGTTTCCCGTCGTTTTTTTTTTGATCCTAATCTGTGTCCCGTGTAGATTAAAGATATAATGAGAAGAACATTTATTTTAATTTAGGTCTCCGGTCCACATAAAGAGTAACAAATATAAAGAAACATAATATACATGCAGTATTACATCAATTTTGAAATACAATATTCAATACATTGTTTCTTAAGATTGTTGGATGCTTTAGATATAGTGACAGGTGTAGGATATCGGTACCATTTCTAGAGGCCTCTTTTACATACCATAGAAGTCCTTTCATTTTTACCATTCCCTATTTTTCTACCTCATTAATTCTGATAAACCCAGTCTAAATATCATTATAACTTTCAAGATCTTAAGGTATATTTCCGGTTTAAGAAGTCTTTGAAATTTTCTGTAAGATTCTTATCATGTGCTTTCGTTTAAATTCGAATGCCAAGGATTGAAAATATTTATTTATGGACCGTTCCCCGTAATTCCTTTGAAAATATACGAACATTACCAAGTGTCTGGTGAGTATGGCTTTTTAGCAATATTCCAGCAATATCACGGCGGGGGACAGCAGAAATGGGCTTCACACATTGTACCCAAGTGGGGAATCGAACCCGGGTCTTTGGCGTGACGAGCCAACGCTTTAACCACTAGGCTACCCCACCGCCTACCAATTGTCTGAAACAACCAGTCAATGCCATAACAGAGTGAACTAATGAACAATGGTGGCACATGAGAATAGGCTTACGTCAATCTGTGTGCGACTGTGGAAAATAAATTCTAATTCCTAAGTATCTTTTTAATACTTACTTATTGATAAACGCGACTGTGGTTATTTCACAGACGTTTACATGCTGCATATATAAGGCACAATGTAATTACAAATAGCAAAAATTCGGAAACAGACTGTAATAAGATAGCCCTTTTATCCACGAAGGGGATTTTATGACTCGGATAACATCGCACAGTGTTCAACTAACATGGGTGTGGCACGACACGTCGACAGAACGAACACATATGTTACCCAAAGAGCTTGTTACGGCATCTCGACGTTATCAAAACGCGTGTTACCCAAAGTGCAGTGTTAGAGACATCGACAGAACGAATACATATGTTACCCAAATAGCTTGTTACGACATCTCGACGTTATCAATAAGCGTGTTACCCAAAGTTCAGTGTGAGACACCTCGACAGAAAGAACACATATGATACCCAAATAGCTTGTTACGGCATCTCGACGTTATCAATACTCGTGTTACCCAAAGTGCTGTGTGAGAGACATCGACAGAACGAACACATATGTTACCCAAATAGCTTGTTACAGCATCTCAACGTTATCAATACGCGTGTTACCCAAAGTGCAGTGTTAGACACATCGACAGAACGAACACATATGTTACCCAAAGAGCTTGTTACGGCATCTTGACGTTAATGATACTCATGTTACCTAAAGTGCAGTGTGAGACACATCGACAGAAAGAACACATATGTTACCCAAATAGCTTGTTACGACATCTCGACGTTATCAATAAGCGTGTTACCCAAAGTTCAGTGTGAGACACCTCGACAGAAAGAACACATATGTTACCCAAATAGCTTGTTACGGCATCTCGACGTTATCAATACTCGTGTTACCCAAAGTGCAGTGTTAGAGACATCGACAGAACGAACACATATGATATATGATACCGAAAGAGTTTGATTTATCTCGACGATAACAATACACATGTAAAAAAAGTGCAGAGCGAGACACCCCTACGAACAACGAACTCTAATATTGCACAAAGGGCGTGGCAATGGTACGACTACTTGACAATCACTCACACACATGTAACCCGTGCATGGCACAATACTTGACAGTAGCATACAAAAATGTTACAGACAGTGGTTTTCACGACACCTTGACAACAAGGAACACTCGACATACTGTGGGCACATGTCAAATTGAGTTGTAACAAAATATGAAACACTGACCTTAAAAATAAACTATACTTAATTTTGCAATACAAAATCATGATATTGCTCAGTGCGGCGTTGAACAAACAAACTATCAAACAAACTTTGTTTAACATCATCCCATGAATCCAATTCCGCGCATTCTTATTTTTATCGACATTTCGAGGTTTTCTTGTAGTTTTTATTTTCTTGTTATTTCCAGTTTATCTCTATTGAGCAAATTTTAACCGAGAAAAAACTCGACAATAAAATAAATATTCAAAAATATCGAAAACCACCACGAAGCTATAAAATTGTATATGCTATTTATTTCTTAAATTCAGCTTGTCCACCGAACAGTTTGCTATACTGAACGTAGGTAGATGGATATTCTTCTGCTGTTGTCCATCTCCTCTACTCTCGTCACCCAAAGCCGGATATCCAATTGCCCCTCTTAGTGACACCAAACCTCCTATTTTTTAACATCTTTTCTGTGTTATTTACTCAAGTTATTTTCTCCAGTTTACTGTTACAGTATCAACGTGCCAGGGCCTGGATGGACACAATCAACATGAAAGTAAACTTTGGATGCAGCCTGAATGTACTGCTGGGCGTCTAGATTACAACATTATGACATTGGGGCGTCCAGTCTGAAACCTTCATTGAGTTAGTGTCCCGAATGGTCATTTCTAGACCAGTTGCTGACCTTCAAGTCTTATTAGCGGGACCCGTGTGTGTCTGGTATCCCAGCCGTTGTGCCTATGAATGTAGAATAAAGATTTATTTCAAAGATTATCATGTCTAGACGAGACTGAGATACAAGCATTTCCTTACATTGGCCCTGACTCGGAAATTAAGGTACCTTTCACTGCACACAGAGGAAATCCAGTCATATTTTGCCAGTAACTCTCCCGGTATGCATAATTGTACAGGAACAAGAGCCATCAGTCACAGTGATATATGGATCGAAGGGATTATCGTGTTAGCGTGCCCCTCTCAGATAGCGAACCGGGATATGCAAACTAGTAAATCTGACATTTCGATCTCATTTTAACGATCTAATAAGTTTTTATTAAGACGTTATCGTTTATCTGTTTGAAACAATGACAGGACACAAGGGCACGTGTTGACGTTTCCCACCATGGATACAGGGCTTAACTCACGGCTGAAGTGTCACGTTGCGCACGTTCTTGATCATGGGTACTGATGGTCATGTCAATCTGGACAGGAGATAGGAACATCACACCAGGCGACTGCAGGGGAGATGAAGGTGTACAGTGTGCGGAGACGTTGAAGAAGGTGCCGGATTGGGGGTAGTGAAGAGGCACCCGGGGACGGGCAATTTGAAAAGAGAAGCGGGTGTGGGCACGTTGAAGGGGAACAGTGATGACACGGGAGAAACTTTGAAGAGTATCACGCTTGGGTTGTGAGGATGGGTGAAGACGTAGCGGGTGTAGGCAAGTTGAAGGGGTACAGTGTTGGGGTGGAGATGAGTGGTGAAGACCTACCAGATGTTGAAGATGTACCGCCTTAACAAAATGTAGGGAACTTCATTTATAATTTGCGATTGAAACTATTGGGAGATATATCGGAGTCAATCAATGTTGATATGAAAATAACACACCCCCCCCAAAACAAAAAAAATAAATAAAAAAAAAATATAAAAAAATGATGATAATAAATTTTTTTTTTAAAAAATGATATAAAAATTAAAAAATAATAAAAAGGAACGGCTAGAAACAAATACTAACAATTGTGTGATGCAAAATGTTTGGCAAAATTAATGGTCAGCAGTCATTTATTGACCTTCTTGAAAGTGCTGGTCAAATTCAAGAATGACATCCCATGCACGTGTATGGGGCTACTGCGTTGTGCACGTGCATCCCATGCTCGTTGTGTGTTTAGGGGTGGTGGTAAAGAGAAATGCATTAAGTGCATTCATAAGATTTCTGTCTTTGAAAAGTTTGTAAACGCTTATACTTCCTATCCAGGTTCAGGTTCCCTTACTGTTTTTGAAGAGTATATTTTGAAAGATACCATATCTGAATCTGTTGAGGTGTGAATTATGTAGGACATTGAAGATGTACCGTGTTTAGGTAGGTAGGTACTGCAGAGGCACCCGATTTGGAGAGGTTGATGGGGTAGGTGAACAGTTACCAAATAACAGGTGCGGATGGGTGAAAGTTAAAGGAGCACCGGTGTAGGACAACCTGAAGTAGTACAGGATGTGAGGAGTGTGTAGGGCATGGAGTACAGATACCCATCTTAACGTACAAATGTTCTCCCTCTAGAGACCCTATTCCTTACATCTTACTGCACAACGTGCCAATAAACAATAAACGTTAGATATTTGAGATTACTAGCTACGCTAACAATGAAGTACACTGTAGATACTAGGAAAGAGAAGAACATATCTAATAACTGTACTGTAGCCTTTCATACATTAGTCGGCTAGTTACACGTTGAAGTTGGTTGATTTAAACAATGACCATTCCACACACATCATACACTAGAAGTTGAGGATAACACACAAGTAACTGTACATTCATTAAAATATATAATGTACAAGCCAGCGGGGAGTGACGTCCTGTGTGTATTGTAACCATCAAATGTAATTACAAACTTCCTTAGCTTTATTAAACCTGCGGGGCTCAGAGGAATGTTCCTGCTTTTATACATTTTGTTAAATCAACACTTCACAGCATATCAACATATTATTTTACACCGTCTCAGTGTGGTGCTTTGACTAACTCACAACAAAGTTAACGTATTTCACAGTTCTGTTCTCACTTATGAGAGAGTGTTGGCGAGAGGTTAATACAGACCAGCCCAGCATGGCTATAATATTATGACACGTCAGATCTGAAGGACATTATGCTAAAAACAACGACAACAACAACGACAAAACAAAAAAATAAAAGCCAAAGAACCAACATACACACACACACACACACACACACACACACACAGAGAGAGAGAGAGAGAGAGAGAGAGAGAGAGAGAAACAAAAATTCCCAAACAAACAAACAGAAAAACAACGTATAGATTCTGAAGAAAAGTACATCACAGGAGACAAAACAATTACCTTGTATGGCCTACCGTAACGGTACTTGTGGACATGGACGTTTACAACGTCTAAAGCAGTAGTCTTGTCGAAATGCCAAACATCGCTGCTATAGGATCCATTAAAATTCATGTGGTCCCTGAAGCCGCACTGTAAGTCCCCTTGATCCCCAGTAAGGTGGTCAAAACTTTGGTTGTTAGTGGTTTATAGCCTGGTTTTAATTGGTAAGAATGAATTATTGAATCTACTGTCTTCTTTGTCTTAATTGTCATGTCACGTATTTTACTGTCCTTTGTCGACAGATATTTTAAAATGAGTCAATAAGCGTCCGAATAGAGTTCTTGAGGATGGCATTCCACTTCTGCAGTAGCGCAGCCTCAAGTTCCCGGATGTTTCGCATCTGTTGTCGGCGCGAAAGACTTTGATCAATTTAGTCCCACAAGTGCTCCATGGGGGATACATCTGGCGACTGTGCTGGCCAATGAATAACCTGGTTGTGTTGCTGGGCCAGATACTGCATGGAAAGTCTTGTCGTGTGTGCCCGTGCGTTGTCCTGTTGAAAAGTATGGTGGTGATTGAAGACAGATACGATGTGATTCTGAAGAATCTGCTTACGGTAATAAAGGGCATTGACTCTCCCTTGACAGACATGAAGGCAGTCCTGTGATTGTAATTTATTCCTCCCCAGACCATGACACTCCCACCACCCAAAGGTCTGTCTGAACCACACACTCATCAGCATAACGTTCACCACGTCTACGCCAAACACGTAAGCGGCCGTCAGCATTACGTAGATGAAGACGTAACTCGTCAGTGACTACCACACCATGCCATTGTTGTAACCTTTACTGAAAATGCCTGCTAGCCCATTGTATACGCTCATTACGGTGTCTGTCAGTCAGAATTGGTCCAACGAAAGGACGTCGAACATGGAGCCCTGTAGCGTGTAGACGGCGTCGCATGGAGTCAGCGCTGATGACCCCCACGTCAACCTTGAACTAGTGCGGCAGTCGTGGCAGTCGGCAGTGTTCAATCACTGATGTGGACATGGTCAATATGGCGATCCTGATGGAGCGTCGTAACACGTTGTTGCCAAGGTCATTGAAGGTCACGGGTGCTGCCTGTCTACTGATGTCGTCTATGAAGCCTAACGATGGTGGAGTGGCCAAGTCCAAATTGTCGAGCAATATCCCTGCTGCTGGTGCACATTCTCCTTCGTGAGGTGTTAACCTCGGCATCTCTGTCCTCGTTTCACAATCGTTAGTGAAGCAATGAGAATCGGTTCTCATACACCTGCTTTTAATGTCACAGTCAATATGCTTTCAGAATGAAATTCGCGCTTTTTTCATTGCGAGGCTGCATGTTGATGCATTTTGGAATTAAGAGTCATACTGTGGACAGGAATTTGTTTCTAAAGCATTTTTTCAACTGGACATGCCCTTCGACTTCATGTTAGTTATGTTCATTGATCATTGTCATGCTGAAATCCATCTTGATGAAAATATGGACAATTTTAGACTGGTGCGTTTTCAATGATGTTCAGTATATATTAGCTCTACTTAAACCTGGCTGCTTCAATTTAAACCGCTGGGAGATAGTCTCAATGTGTTTAAGGACTGAATCCTTATCACATCCATGTCATGGTAGACTTTGTCTCGTCGCTATTTACCTGAACTGATGCCGATGCTACATGATATTTTAACACACTCACTCACTCCATGTCATGATCAAGTATACACAGGGATATTTCACATCAGTACCAAACAGGACTATCTATAGTCTCGTCGAACATTTGTGCAGTGACTAAATATAGCTGTGACGTCACTATTGTTTCAACTGCAGACAAGCAATCTACGGATTGCCAATATGTACTTGTTATAAAACTGGTCTTATCCCAGAAATAGCAAAGATTATTTCAAAATGTATTTATGTGCTGTTTACACATGTTGCAGTCTGCCACCTTACTCGTGTCAATTATTGAAAGCCCATGCTAATACTCAAGTGCCAGCTTGGTGGGTTTTCAGTAATTAATTATAAATTGAATTGAAATTTAAAATTTACAATCTCGTGATACGTCAAGTGGTGACGTAAGTACTTCCTTTTCGACACGGAAGTTTGCTTACAGCATCTATTACTGTAATTCACGTACTCACATAAGTCTGTAACTCTGTGTCATGTTGCTCTTCTCCAATCAGTTGTCAACTCGGACATCCTAACAACTGACTGACTGAGTTTGGTTTTACGCCGCTTTTAGCAATATTCCAGCAATATCACGGCGGGGACACACAGAAATGGGCTTCACTCTCATTATACCCATGTAGGATTCGAACCCGGGTCATCGGCGTGACGAGCCAACGCTTAAACCACTAGACTATCCCACCGCTCCACATCCTAACAAGGAACAGTGTGATACTACTGCTCGGGGAGTTACGTTAGGTTTATTATAGCTGATATTTCGCTAAATTAGACTTAGTTTCGTCTTTATTATCTGAGGGGCGGTGGGGTAACCTAGTGGTAAAAGCGTTCGCTCGTCACGTCGAAGACCCGGGTTCGAATTCCCACATGGGTACAATGTGTGAAGCTCATTTCTGGTGTCTACCCCCGTGATATTGCTGGAAATTTGCTAAAGGCAGCGTAAAAGTATACTTACTCATTTATTATCTGAACAGAGTAGACTCGTCCTTTATCAGTTCTCTCAGAAGGTGAATTTTATGGATGTCAAATTCTGTAATACGAGGATCATGACGTTTCGGGGTACATATTTACTCCCTCCTCGGGTGTATGAAAGCTAGGAAGCAGGGAGTTAAATATATATGTACATGTGCGAAGACAGTAGTTAATTTGCGCAGATTGGCAAAGGCAATTGATAAATACAAGCCAGGAGCAAATGCAGGTGTAATTGTGTAACATGTCACATGCATATATGTAGCTGTCTACTTCCTACTTTTCATTCACCTGATGAGTATATACTCCGAAACGTCATATTCCTCATATTACAGAAGTTGACTTCCATAAACACTCCTCCTTCGAAATGCCATTGAAAGAGTCGTAAGAGTGAGTGAGTTTAATTTTACGCCGCACTCAGCAATATTCCAGCTATATGGCGGTGGTCTGCAAATAATCGGGTCTGGACCAGAAAATCCAGTGATCAACAGCATAATCATCAATCTACGTAACTGGGTTACGATGATCAAGTCAGCGAGCCTGACCGCCTGATCCCGTTAGTCGCCTCTTACGACCATAGTATTTTTATGGTTATATGCTAGGTTTAAAATGTAAATCTGTGATAGACTAGTTATTTTACTGTCCTTCGGAGACAGGTAAGTATATATAAGCTTGTTTTATTTCATGTATACATTTACAAATTTACAACTTTCATAGTCACGATATGGATGAAATACTGCCGATGTGACTTTTAATTTTAACTCACTCACTCACGCACTCCTCTTACAACAGGCATGGGTTACTGAAGACCAACGGGCTCTTCCAAGGCACTAAATGAATGGACGGATGGATGGATGCCCTGCCCTGTCAGGCACTAGAAGGTAACATGTTTAATCTTTCCGGGTACCATTCGCTACTGGGTGGGGGCGGCGAGGTAGCCTTCTGGTGTCCCCCGCCGCGATGTTGCTGGAATATTGCTACAAGCGGCGTACTCACTCACTCGCTGCGCGGTGAGGAAAGGCAAATCATTTCTTTAGATTACACCTACTTTCCTGTGCATAATTAGAAAAAGGTCATAGAATGATTATAAGCCTTTCGAAGAAAATGTAAACTGAATGATTATGCACACATTTTGGGTTTCACTAACAAATGTTAAAGTTTGTCGTTACAGTGCCGACTTTTGAGATCGCGTTTTCAAGTACTACCAAGAAGAATATTTGGTTGTGTTTTCGAATTTGTTTTGGAATTATAAATGTGTTGAACAAAACATAGGGGATGACATGAAATCAGTTGGTGTAAAGTACATGCATTCCCCACTGCATAATACGGGAAGCGGCCTCCCATCAAATATGCCTATTGTAGGATACACAGTGCTTCAAGTTAACTGGTATTGACATCAGGAAGAACATACTTGGAAACAAAAGCTCATTGTTGCTGGGACTTTACTGCCATGGAGACCAATGAAAGTTAGCAATACGTAGTGTTAAATGAACTTCCTTGTTCTTCAATATTTAGTGAATGTAATTTTGTCATTTGTATGCACTAACTTGATAGCCATGGATGTGAAATGCCTGCTAGTTTATGTCATCATCATGACGACCCAGCAAGTTATCAATGGGCATAAGCTTCGACCTGTGTACAAGAAATTGTCCCGTCTTAAAGATGCAGTCTATGCACATCGGGCGCAATGGAAAAAACGAAATGAAGATTTTTCACAACATCATTGAAAGGAAATTCTTGAACAGAGTTGTACGTGAAACGCTGCCAAATCTCACTGAAAAGAAATTGTTGGACATTTTGAAGTCTGGTGTGCTGGACATCGCCATCGACGACTACAACCAACAAAGGATTAACCGAATGTACCGTCAACATCAACTGATCAAGGTTCACTTGAACTGGACATATCGCCAGTTGGTCGGGGTTATGGCGCTGGTGAGCAAGTCCAATCGAGAATCAAAAGAGCTGACTCGGCAGATCAAGTCTCTGCAGACCAGTGTTAATGGATTCAAAAGTAGTTTCAATGAAATCCGTGAAGAAAATGTTCGTTTGAAACAAACCATGAGTGGGATCGAGAACCAAGTGATGGAATTGTCATCTTGTTTTCCGTCGGATACATCATGTGGTGTGGTCAAGGACAGGAGCACCCGTGTGGTCTCCATCAATACCTGGGACACTGCCCTGACAACTGAGTTCTCTAGTGGATACACAGCAGAGGATGTTGGGCATGATGAATTGCTTTCCACGATTACACCAGGTAGGTGCTCACTGACCTCGCCCCGGACAACCAACACACACACCACCCCAACCCTACCTCCCACAATACTTAGCAACATTTTTGGGGTTACATGCATGTGATAAGGTAGACATTACTGAGTGGACACTCGGATTATAATAGAATCGGATGCTTTAACCACTAGTCTACCCCACCAACCCCGCAGATGTTAAGATAATCATTATTGAGGTGTATACCAAGATGATAAGAGAATCATTATTGACGGGTACATTCCGAGGTTAAGGGATTGAGGAGTACACACGAATGATAAGCACCTCATTACGAACGGGTACACACAGAGTGTAAGTGAATCATTATTAAGACAAACTCGCAGATGAAATAGAATCATTAGTGAGGGTTCACGCAAATGAGAGAATCAGTGTACAGTTATTCCTTCATTGTGCCATTTATTTGCTGTTGGTCGCCTCTTTTGAAATTTGATTTGATCTTGTACATAATACAACGTAGATATGTGTATTCTGCATGTTTCACTCTTACAGAGGTGACGTTAACCCACGAAACGCCTGTTTTGACAACTGAGGCTGAGAAGCAGGACAAAGAGAGCGAGACCTTCTCCATGCGTTCCGGAGAGCATACAGGTTGTGTACCTCATCAATGTTTCGTAATTCGTCCTTGTACAGGAAAGAGACAAACAAATTGACTGGATTGATTTCCCATGTAAACGTATTGTCAACAGCACCGTCATTAATCATATAAAGCATTAAGAACTCATTAATATCAGGGTACTGTGACATTAAATGTTTTTGCTGTTTATGAGTCAAATTAGTGTATTGTGATGGTAACATGGACTGTCCCCCACACACGATGTATTATGATGGTAACAAGCTCTGTGCCAGACACACGATGTATTATGATGGTAACATGGTCTGTGCCAGACACATGATGTATTATGATGGTAACAAGGTCTGTGCCAGACACACGATGTATTATGATGGTAACAAGGTCTGTGCCAGACACACGATGTATTATGATGGTAACAAGGTCTGTGCCAGACACATGATGTATTATGATGGTAACATGGTCTGTGCCAGACACAAGATGTATTATGATGGTAACAAGGTCTGTGCCAGACACATGATGTATTATGAAGGTAACATATGTTCTCTGCCAGACAGACGACGTATTATGATGGTAACAAGGTCTGTGCCAGACACATGATGTATTATGATGGTAACATCGTCTGTGCCAGACACAAGATGTATTATGATGGTAACAAGGTCTGTGCCAGACACATGATGTATTATGAAGGTAACATATGTTCTCTGCCAGACAGACGACGTATTATGATGGTAACATGGTCTGTGCCAGACAGACGACGTATTATGATGGTAACATGGTCTGTCCTAGACAGACGACGTATTATGATGGTAACATGGTCTGTCCCAGACAGACGAAGTATTATGATGGCAACATGGTCTATCCCAGTCATGCGATGTATTATGATGGTAACAAGATCTGTGCCAGTCACATGATGTATTATGATGGTAACATGGTCTGTCTCCGACACATGATGTATTATGATGGTAACATGGTCTGTCTCCGACACATGATGTATTATGATGGTAACAAGGTCTGCCCCATACAGACGACGTATTATGATGGCAACAAGGTCTGTGCCAGACACACGATGTATTATGATGGTAACATTGTCTCTGACAGACAGACGACGTATTATGATGGTAACATTGTCTGCCCCAGTCACGCGATGTATTATGATGGTAACAAGGTCTGTGCCAGACACACGATGTATTATGATGGTAACAAGGTCTGTCCCAGACAGACGACGTATTATGATGGTAACAAGGTCTGTGCCAGACACATGATGTATTATGATGGTAACATGGTCTCTCCCAGTCAACGCTTACCTGGTCTCAGTTCATTTCCTCTGGTGATATAGTCGTCTAAGGCGCCGCAATTCCTGTGAAGAGTTGGGGCCCCTCGTCTCACCCAAAACCCATAATTATGAGTTCGAATTCCGTTTGCCCCGATTATAGTTCTAGCGCTATCAGTACCATGGCGTGGCTCGTGGATTTCACAAAGGGTAAATGTCCTCTCTCATGAAGCCGAGAAACAGTTCAGCTTAGCTCACTCAATCAGTCATGTCTTGAATATGTTTCAGACCCAGCCGTGCACACGTTGACGCCGACAACCGACGTCACGGACAGTTTCGCTGAAGACCTTGAGGATGAAAAACTTATAACGCTGATCCCGAGGCAGAGGTTTGGTAGGTTACTGATTTTGCATCAAAATTCAAACCATATACGTTTTTAAAAGCATTTGAGTGTATCTAAATGTGTACTAGGGATAACAACTGCTCTTCGATTCACATATGGAGTCCGGTAGCGAGAGAGAATGCCCTTACGTGTGTATATCAATATGAACGCTGCACTATGAGTGAGTGAGTGAGTTATGATTAAACGTCACATCGGCAATATTTCAGGCATATCGTGACCGCTGCACTATGAAACTGAGTAAGTGAGTTAATATTTAACGTCACATCGGCAATATTTCAGCCATATCGTGACGAGAACATGTTTGACATGGAAATGGAATATATGTTAAAAAAACTGTCGACGAAGGACAGTAAAACAACTAGAATATCACAATTAGAATTAAAACTAGTGTAGAAAGTTAAAACTGATAGCACTATTTGGACAATACAACATAAAAACAGGCTATAGATCGCCAACAACTGAAGGTGGATCACCATACTAAGGACCATGGGGACTAACAGTACCTTTGCTACCTGCATGGACCCTAGTTGGATTTAAAATAAGGATTTGTAGCGTTCTCTCTACATTTTACGAGTATAGGTTCCAGATGTTTATCCTCAACAAGGTATATTACAGTGAACCTGTGTGGACCTGATAGTGTCGAGTTATCCGTAGTTCGAGACAAGCGCAATGTTGGACTAGAAAGACCACAAGGTCTGATTCGGGACTATTCAGTAACAGCAATGTAAAGGAAATACATTGATGGGATGGCATTGACGAGGATCTCAGGATAGGAATCATTGGGTTCTGTTCTCTGATCTATGAATTCATCCAAAATTGAACCGTTATTGTTGAAAATTAACATGTACTGGACAAATACGTGCAGTGATATACATATTATTTCATTATTCATTATTTCAAATATAAAATCAACTGCACTTTCAGAAGGAATTGCTACAGAGAAACGGCGTCTGAGACGAGGTCGTTATCGTCACCGTCGGGCAGAGAAACCACAACATCAAGTAGGACTGTGTTTGGAATGTCTCTTACCAAGCGATACTTATGAGTCAATTATATTCCCGATTCAAATTATGAGTTCAACCTGTGATTACAAACCCGTGCTTAGCTGACAAATCTTAACATTCTCTTGTCATAGACATAACCTGTTTCCAGAATGTAGGCATTTAACTTTGCGACCTGTTTTTTTTTCTGTTGTTCTGTGGGTTAAATATACGACTCTATGTCCGACGTTTCGAAACCATCTTTTAGTAGTTAAATTATTGTAAGAACATTTAATTTAAAACCAAAACTGTTTTGTAACGTAAACAATGAAATCTAAAAAAACACGTGTTGACAAAGTATGGAAATGTCATACAGTACAGTGAGTGAGGTTACCATAAGTTTAAAGCTGTCCCAGATCTAAAATTTAAAAATAATGGGAGAATTGGGAAATAGTAATGATTTAATTTACAGATATCGCTCCGCATCCGTCTTCGTCTTTGACGACGATCACCACAACTTCATCCACTACCCACACAGATCAGGCAGAAAGATCGACGTCTAAAACTCTCGCTGGTATGTATATTTGCATAACCTGGCAGTAAGTTCGTTCGATGGTCCTATGATAAGTCTAGTACTTATAGTATGACCAGAAATTATTGAGAATTTTAGGAATATGTTTAATTGGATTTCTAGTATAAACAACCTTGACCAGCTAAGTGCTTGGTTTCATTCAAGAGAGACAACTCCATTAATCCTTTTTCATTAGTTTTGTGAAGAGTTATACCCTTTGTTTACTTGCTAGCAGACGACATTTTCAGTTATCCTCAGAATGGATTATTTAGAAGAGGGAAGTTGATTTTTAGAGTATTATAACAAGGACATCAGATCAGCTAAAGTGATTTCAAGTGGAACAGGCATCCCTTTGTCCACTGTTTATCGTGTTTTGAAAATATTGCAAATGGATATGGCATTGAGCACCAGGCGGCTTAGGTATTTTTGTTTCAAAAACAAACAAAGGGAGTTTAGAAAACTTAAGGCTGGATTTGATTGATAGAGGTACTGTGGCTGTCTGTAAGGAGACAATTAAAACTGAGCTGCATGCAATGGGTTGGAAGAAAAGTCGAGGAATTCCATCACCGATCATGAAACCTGAACAAAAGGAGCGAAGGTTGAACTGGTGCTTACAACATAGATATTTTAACTGGGACAATGTGATTTTCTCAGATGAAAGATCTGTGTGGCTGTTTACTAATACACTGAAATTCTGGACCAAACAAACTGAAAAACCTTTGTATCAGCGCCCAAAGTACAGTTCGAAATTTAACGTGTGGGGTGGCATATCTGTGTTCGGGGCAACGTCCCTCTGTGTATTTGCAGGGAATATGAACAGTGAGCGGTACACCGATATTCTCGAGGGACATTTACTTCCATCTGCTCACGTGTTCTATGGAAATTTTGGATTTCCCAGCAGGATAACGACCCAAAACATCGTTCAAAGCATTCACAGGCCTGGTTTCGGACCCAAAATATGACATTATTAGATTGGCCAAGCTATAGCCCTGACCTAAATCCAATAGAAAATGTTTGGGGACTTTTGAAGGAAAGTGTCAATAAGAAAATCTGACAAATATTGCTGAAATGAAAGAAGAGGTGGTCCGATATTGGGACAGCATGGACCACGACTTTCTAACTTCTTTGATCAGTAGTATGCCCGCCGCATTGAAGCCTGCATTGCTGCCCATGGTGACTTTGACAAAATACTAACTGTTCACCTGTCTTTGAATCTGTGTTCTGAGTTCTGTTCTGCTAATATTCACATTTAATACGTGAGTAATGAGTGAAAAAAAATATAAAAATGTACAATCTTTAAATTCTCAATAATTTCTGCTTGTACTGTAGTCTAAGGGGTAGTGCGTTAAGCCTATGATCCTGATATCGAATCCCAGAGAGGCCTCTATTATGTATCTTGGTTCCTTAGCACCATACGCGTGCCTGTGAGTTTCCTAAAAGTTACAAACGCCACAGACGCGCATCACTCAATGACTCTCCATGATGAAAGTGAAATGTGTCTACATCAGCGTCAAACTAGACCCGCACTCACATCCCAGCTGGACACAACACATAAAGTCATATCACAGTGTTTTGTTTGTTGTTTAACGCCGCACTCAGCAATATTCCAGCGGCTTGTAAATAATCGAGTCTGGAACAGACAAACCAGTGACAGACATCACAAGCATCGACCTACGCAAATGGGATACGATTACATGCATTAACCAAGTCAGCGAGCCTGACCACCTGATCCCATCAGTCGCCTCTTACGACAAGCATGGGTTACTGAAGACCAATTCTAACCCGGATCTTCAGGGATCTGATATTACAGTCCTGCTCAAAGTGTACGTGATCATTTGGGTAAAATGAAATACAGCATAAAACTTTTATTTGGAGACGTGATGAAGGAAGTCGGAACTAGACATTTCATCACAATGACCGTTCCGGATATGTATGTTGATGTCTGAAAATAGCATGAAGGGTTCGGAATAAGCGCGTGGTGTAAATGATGAAACCCCGGGAGATAATTGGCTGAATGATGTGTAATTTGATAAGGGGATGCTGTTTTCATAGGCTCATTGTTTTCCAACTGTTTGAACATATTGTTTTCATTTACAAATGTACATTATAAGTTGTTCACTGGTCACGAGTGGGGCATGGATTGACGTACCCTCGATGTTTTTTCATGTTTCCCTCGCCCTTCGGACAACGTATTTATCTTACCGAACACCTTAATGTTAATTTTGAATTGTTTGAATCACGGGTACAAATCGTTTTGTAGCCATCGCTAGATTTTGCTGACAAGAAAAACAGATTTAGAGTTATCTCCCTTCCATCGATTTGCATTTGCAAAACATCGGTAATTTCCGTACATCCTACGTGATCATTCAATGTTATTCGAGATAAAAGAATTACCACCACGAAGTACAGAATGAGTTGCCATTAAAAGCGGGGTACATTGAAATGTAACTCGCTTGTAAGCGGGGAACATTGGAAATAATAGAAGAGCGCTCAGCCAATCAGAAAGCGACATTTATGTGTGAGGTAAGATAAGTATGAGTGTCAGTGTGTAGTAACAGTATTACATCAATTATATGAAGGATATACAGAGGAAGAAAATGGCAGTGTTTAGCGTTTGTTCCAGAAAAATAATACTTCAACCAAACTAACTCACATTATGACAACTTCAGCACTGTAAGTCCCCATGGTCCCTAGTATGGTGACCTACCTTCAATGGTTGGCAACCTATAGCCTGTTTTTATGTTGTATTGTCTTCGTAAATAAAACAACCCCAAAACATCTGTGATACTCTAGTTATTTTAGGGTCTGAGTGTTTGACAATTTATATTTATTGTGTATGCAAAACGTTTCACGTCACCATTGGCTGAAATATTGTCGAGGTGACGTTAAACTTTAACCTCACTCACTCACTGACAACTTCAAAATATATTGAACATTAAGACATTGTAGGTTACGTGTTACTTGCAGTAACTGCATGAAAACCCCCTTTCTACCAACTAAGCGATCCATCTCTATCAACTTTACTTGGTGTCGGATCAAATAAAGTTTAAAGTCCCGCAAATGACATGCAAACTGAAGGGGTATTATTATTCGAAATAATTGACAACACGAACAACAATTGTTTGGATGTTAGGATGTTTAAGTACTGCTATACAATGCATTTGCTAGAACTGAAAGATCTATCGAATCCTTATGTCACATTACCTTAATCAAATACAATATCATGTTTAGCAGCGACAGTCGTGACGGAGGCATTGGCAACTCCTGCGGAAGACCGAATGATTTCGACGACTAAAAAGCAAAGTACGTTTTATCAGTAGAAGGGACATTATTTGTAAATGTCAGAGACATTTAAAAGGGTCAATATATCAATGTGGGATACGCTCACCGAAGAAGGATGTAGGAAAACTGGAAAATTTCGAAGGGCGGTTGTTTATGATTCGGTTGATAGGAAGGACACAAGAAATGTATGAAACAGTTTGAATATATCAGATTAGAGGACATTGGGGTATAGGTGAACACCGTGAACCTTCCATCACAGGCAGTCATCGAATAGGAGGCAAAAGAAGCTATTCTGACTGTTTTCTCAAACTACCCCGACCGAATCAGTATTCAGGCCACTGATATTGTGGCGTAAAATAACGGATAAACAGGTCTTAGGCCATTGCTGCGTCGATCACGTGAGTCAGACTTGATATTCAAAATGATACGTTAATAGGCCTGCAAGTGCCCAAAATAAATGAGGTGTGTTCAAAGCCTCATGCAACTCCTTCCAAACAAGTCTTTTGGTCAAGATTACAACCCTGAAGAAATCAGCAAAGATTTGAAATAGTTTTTTTGGGTAGACATGTGGATATATTTCCACATTTGGCGGATGAGTCACAATATTTCCGATTTGGACTTTTACTCTATGTTCTTATACCTATCCTAAATTAACAGTTGACCTGCCGCTGCATGTGTTTGTGACGGGTTACCTTTTTGCAACATCTGTCACTGTTTCATGAGTCATCATAAAGACATGCGTATGATAAAGTCTTAGTTGTACAAGGGACTCTGCTTTTAGTAAAGATATCTTATGGTTATTGAATATGTTTGTAAGATCGCTTGTTATTCAACAAAGTCGTGTTTAATGAAATAATGTTAATATTACAGCCACCACAACAAGACCAGGGGACGCTGTCAGGGACATACTGAGTTTGATCAAGAATTGAGAGGCATGGTAAGATTTTCTCTAACAACTGAAACACTAGTATGCTACAAACCAGTCAAAGTTGAACAGATAAAGTTTTAACATAGTGCCTGGGAGCAGTGGGGCAAACTTGTGGCCATTGGCGCTAGCTGCTCACGTCTAAGAGGAAGTCTATATTTCATACATGGGTGCATTGTGCCAATATCTGAGCTCATCCGCTGTTTGCTTTGTTTCATGTGTCACAAAAAGGATGAAGATGTAGTCACTTTAAAGTATTATACAATTTTCTTTCCGTTTACTTCAGATATTGGAAGTTCGATCATCACTTGCTCAACTGATGTACGGGAGCCACCAGGGACTTTCATGTGTATAGATTTAATTATGATCACCCGAGTCTGAAGAAGGAGGTCTGGGGCGGATGTTCGGTTTTCTTTACCCCTAATTTGTAAAAGTTCTATTCATTTTCTCTCTTCCCTTTCGTTTTGCAATGAGGTGAGGTATTTTGATGGAATGTGTATCGGTATATTTCATAATAAACTCCCTTGCCAAGAACTTCACAATTGAATACATGCCTTGGTATTTGTAGCGAGTATGAAAGAGAATTAAGCCAGCATAATGTCAACCATATCTCGACGGCATGTTAAAGAGGCATTCAAATCAGTGGTTGATAGCATGTGCAATACCCCAAGTCATCGAGTTAAGATGACACGCAGTAACCCATGAAGATGGATTTTAAAATCTGCATCAGAATCTACCCGAGGTTAGGTGTGTGTGTTTGAATAAGTCAGTTATAGCCCCCAATTTTTAAACAACTATAATCATGGCCATTTACGAAGTGCACGACGATTGCACGACGATTAACTATCAGGATGATATGTGTATTCAAACCAACAATTATCAGATATGGTCGAAGGGACGCAACTCAATATATTCGCCCCAAAATAACCACATCATAAACTCTGTCAAAAAGAAACGCAACCCCTGTCCTCAGATATGAAAAATTCGTTTGAATGAAGTTATTGCTTCCAAACTAAATTTTATTCGAATGTATTGAAATGATACACGTAATTAATGAAGATTACCATCCAAACAACTGCATTTGTACGCATAAGTGTATTTTTTTGCTTATTCCGTCACAACGCATGAAATGACCCTCATGGTGACTTCGCACAAAAAACACATGCAAATCATGAAAATGGCAGTTAATGTAGGGGTGTATAAAAGCCCATGTGCTTCCGTATTATATTCATTCATTTGTCGCCGAAAAGCTGTGTTAAAATGCCACGATTGAGTGCTGCCGACCGAAATATCGCCATTGGTCGTGTTCAAAAGCCGGAGAAAGTTTTGGAACTGTTGCACGGCACCTAAATGTTCACAAAACAACGATATCCCGACTTGGGAGCCGCTACAACAACTTCAATTTGACCAACGATCGCCCGAGAAGTGGAAGGCCAAGAATCACGACCCCTTCAAGATCGGTACATCCGGGTCCATCACCTGCGTAATCGGCATGCCCTACCAACCGTGACTGCCACACAAATACCAGGTTTGAGGAGAGTGTCAGCTCAAACGATTAGGAACCGTCTGAAAGAAGCGGGTTTACGTGCCTGTAGACCAGTTGTTGGACCTGTACTACGCCCCTACATCGACGCCGACGACTCAGGTGGTGCAACAACGTAAGGATACGGACTTTACAAAACTGGAGGCGAATCTGGTTTTCTGATGAATCACGTTTTCTTTTGCAACGTCACGACGGAAGACAGCGTCTGTATAGGAGACGTCATAAACGTTTAGCGCCCATCTGCGTCCGACAGGTGGACAGATTTGGCGGAGAAAGCGTCATGGTTTGGGGAACCATCTCATACAACCAGAAATCTGACTTGGTGATCGTTCCAGGGAACCTGACAGCCCAACGTTACATCAACCACGTGTTAGAGCTTCACCTTCTCCCGATTATTGACCAACAGACACAGATTTTTTCAACGGGACAACGCCCGGCCTCATACTGCACGTGCAACAATGAACTTTCTGCAGAATTCCAACGTCAATGTCTTGCCATGACCCTCTAAATCACCAGACCTCAACCCTATTGAACACCTGTGGGATACTCTGGATCGACGCGTACGTCAACGTCAGCCGCCGCTACAGACGCTGCAACAGCTCGCCGTTGCACTGCAGGAGGAGTGGAGAGCCATTCCCCAGGAAAGAATCCGGCGTCTTATCCGTTCTTGTCCAAGGAGATGCCGTGCAGTGATTGCAGCGCGTGGTGCTCATACGAGATACTGAGACAGACGCCCCTGGTGACAAACTGGTGTCTGTGAGATGACTTTTGAAATGACAATTTTAAACATGCCCATCTGGGTTATTATTCTGCCAAATTTCAGACTTCTGTCTTAAATAATAAAAATGCCGTGTCGTCCTAAAACTTCAGATCAAAATCTCTAAAATACAGGGGTTGCGTTTCTTTTTGACAGAGTTTATATACATCACAGTTGAGACATTGTACAATCACCAATACACGACCAGTTTAATAAACTGGCAAATCAAAGAAATGGGAAGTAACGACTAACAGAAGAACACACACTTCGAATGAGTGTAACCGAGTCAATTCGAACAGAGGCGGGCAAAACAAAGGATTAAAAATCACGAATGTTATGAAAAAAAAATCTTTACTAGGTTAGTAACATTCGTCAAAATACTCCAATACTGCCGCACTGAGCACTATCCCAGCTATATGGCGGCGGTCTGTAAATAATCGAATCTGGACCAGACAATCCAGTGATCAACAGTATGAGAGCATCAATCTACGCAACTGGGTTACGATGACCAATTTCAAGTCAGCGAGCCTGACCACCCGGTCCCGTTTGTCGCCTCTTACGACAAGCTTGGGTTACTGAAGACCAATTATAACCCGGTGTAGCAGAATAACCCCCCACCAGATTATACCCCGGGGTAAACTATAGGCTAGCCCAGTCTGTTAAAATGTGACATTTATATTTACAGTGCAGTTGGTCAGTCAATGCAATGGCTGATGTACCCTGCCAGCTTCAGCTTGAAAACTCACACTGATTATGCTTTGTATCTGGAAAATGTATCGGACCATTTCAATGTTGTAACCAGTGTTTAATTGTGTGAGAAGTACGATAAAATTATAGTAGTATCCTTAATTACTTGTTTTCTGTAGGGGTATAATCTGGGCTAGGGTGGTATACTATGGCCTAGTTCAGAATATACCCCGGGTATAAACTAGGCTAGCCAAGATTATACCTGGGGTATAGTCTGGCTAGCCCAGTTTAACCCCGGTATAGTCTGGGACAGGGGTATACTCTGGCCTGTTACACCGGATCTTCACGGGTACCGTTTAAGGAAACGACATAAGACCAAAAGAATACCAAAATGTCAGTGCCTCCACCTGTACGTGCTTAGCATACCATACAGATATATGCTCCAGTCTAACAAAGACGCACTTGACACACGTCTAAACAGTAACCCCTAAGTGGTATTAAGATATTCAGAAAAAATATAGACAAACCGCCTTCTGTACCATTACTCTGGAAAAAGTATATATATTACAATTAAAGGTAACATAGTGTGTTACCATGATCTTTCATCCGTGGCACAAATTGGCCACAATGTTACGATGGTTCGTCCTAAATCCAATAACCACAGCTATAATGTTGTCGATCCGGAGCTTTCTATTGTTCTGTTCAGAAGGACAACGTATCTGGTCTGTGGAATAAACAAGCAGCCAAACTATAGGGTTCCTCCATACATCCATCTGAATCAGAATCGTTCGTCTCGTTTACGTTAAAGATATTCTGTGTTTTTCTGGGGCAATATATCTCAATAAAGACATCTCAATCAAGCAGGCAAGAGACATCGAATTCATCTTAAAATTCTTCATCTGTTCAAGATCACCCAAGCACTTTATATTTAAGCTCGTTGGAGCCTTTCATTTCAACTTGGCACTCTCGGATGATGGGCAGCTGTATTGACCAGCAGTCAAAGTAATGAGATTTCATATCGTAATAGTAGGAGGAAAATGAACAGTGTCTCATCGCATTAACTGATGGTCATCCAGGTTGACCTTGAGTGTGAGCAGAATACAGAAGTGAGACCAACGAACCCCTATGGCGTTGGACGTCGATAGCAAGTGGGAGACCCTATTCAAGGGCATAGCTGACATGTTTTCTTGGTATCTATGGTAAGCCAAGCTTGTCACCACTCACCAGCTCGTGTGGCCTCCATGTAGATAGTATAGTATAGTATAGTACAGTATAGTGATAGTCTTCTGTCTCCGCCTTTAAAGGTGAGCTGAAATGTGGTTTCACGTCGCGATCTTGATTTTGAGACAATGTGCTAGCCTTGTGGTTTAAGTGTTCGCTTGTCTCGCTTAAGACGGGTTCGATTCCCCACATGGGTACAATGTGTGAAGCCCATTTCTAGTGATATTGCTGGAAGTTTGCTAAAAAAGCAGTGTAACACTACACTCAGTCACTCGTTCAAGTTTTTGTGATCATATTGCGATGTGCTCTCACGTGTGAAGACACGACAACAGCCGATTGTATTAGTAGGAGTTAATGCCTGTTTTATAGTGCCGACCCACCTGGGGACCATAAATATAACATGATTACCAGACCGTTTCGATACCCCACATGGGTACAATGTGTGAAGCCCATTTTGTGGTGTTCCCCACCGTAATAGTGCTGGAATATTGCTAAAAGCGGCGTAAACCTAAACTCACTCACTACTCTGGACCGACAAATCCTTTATCACTCGTATGGCGAACTTAAATCTAGATTTTAGAATGACGAACAACCGAACTTTCGCTGTCTGACGGTGAGTGAAAGGGTTAGGTTGTACGCAGCTTTAGTAATATGTCAGCCATATTACACGGCGGGGGACACTAAAAATGGGTACTCATGTTGGGGAATCGAACCGCGCCTTTGGCGTGACAAACGAACGCTTTACCCAGTAGGCTCCCCCACAGCCCCTCGCTATCTGGCAGAGGCGGTCCGGGAGTGTTACTGAAGAACACATCAGTATTTGTAGGCTGTGTGAGAGATCGGGGACGCATAGAAAAACCTCTCGTGTTTACTGTTATCACATAAATCTTGACGAAGTAGGAACAGTGCATTGCATACATAATGTCACTTATAAATAGTGGAGAGAATGGATATGTTCATATTAACATTTTTTCGCCGTGAGGATTTACGAAACCGCGTTGACACAATATTTATACTTTAACACAAATCTAACAGTCGTACAGCTAAAACCGCTTCGCGGAACGGGTCCTAACACAAAGCGGTTCATCCTGTAGAGTTACGTCCCCTTGTCCGAGGTGGTTCTCTGTCGTGTACTCTTCACTGTACCTCACTCACTCACTCACTAACCGCCTCCCTGGTGTAGTGGTTAGAGCGTCCGCCCGGAGAGCGGAAGGTCGCGGGTTCGATCCCCGACCGCGTCATTCCAAAGACGTTAAAATATGGTACTTGTTGGTCCCTGCCTGGCGCTTACCATTAATGGGTACAACGAGGACTGGTCGGCTCGGAGTCAGTATAATGTGTCTGAGTGGGGTATTCATGCTTCACTGCGGCATGGTATCTCAGTGGGCTAGCACTATATAAAACCAGCTTCAGTCTGGGCTAGTACAAGCAGCCGCACATACACATACACACGCATGCACGTCGTCATATGAGCGAAATATTCTCAAACACGACGTTAAACCCAATTCCACCACCACCACTTGCTCACTTGCTGGTAGGATGTGGATAATGTCTTAATATCACATCCAGCCTTTAAATTTTCTTTTATGCTTTATTGGGTAATTAATTTTCAGTAATGCGTGGATGTCAACAAGTTTGGCCATTAGCAACGCAAACACTCTCAAAGCGACCACGAAACTGCCACTTATTCCTAAATTATCCCTACTTCTTCTTAATGAGTTGAAGAGCACATAAACAACGAGAACTTCTCTTTCGGATACACGTGCCAATAACACTTTATGTGTTTTTTTTGTAGCTACAGCGACCACCACCATATAATTTGTAAGATCGGGGACAATTGATATTTGCTCCTGGCGGAAAATAGCCAGACAATCGTTTACGTGATGCTTGAACCATAGATATCTATTTATCGGCGTTCAGCCGTTCGGATAAATCAAATCGAAAGTAACGAATGGTCGGGTATGTGGGGTAATAGTTGTATGTACAAAAATAGTTTGACGAAGTGGATAGTAAGAACAAAAATCCAACTTTAGCGGATAATCGAATGTGGCGACTACCTTGAAAGTCGGATATAACGAATAGGAGATGTAGCGAATAGTCGAACGTAGCTAACAGTCTGATATAGCGAATATTCGGATGTAGCGACTAGTTTACACGTGGAATAGCTCGATAAAGGGAAAGTTAGGATGTAGGACAGTCTGGTGGAGATGGAGATAGTGGCCGTCTGTTATAGTCTCATTGGGACATAGCGAACAACAAATACAAAAGCACTAGTACTTGGCCTGAATGAAGTCTGATCATAGCAGAAGAGTGAGTCAGTTTATATTTATTGTCACAGCGGCAGTATTTCAACCATATCGTGACGGGAATTAATGATTATATCATATATCAATATAATTAGAAATTAAAACCTGTTGACGAAGAACAGTAAAAGTACTAGTGTATCACAGATATCCATTTAAAACTAGTAATTAAATCTAAAAACATTTTAACTATTAATGACAATACAATGTAAAACAGGCTATTGACCGCCAACAACTGAAGGTGAGATAACCATACTAGGGACCATGGGGACTTACGGTATATTTGCTTCCTGCATTGACCTAGCTGGATTTACCATCCCTTCAGCCGTCAGCAGTTTAGACACATTTAGCCATACCATAGTACTGACTGACTGACTGAGTTTAGTTTTACGCCGCTTTTAGCAATATTCCAGCAATATCACGGCGGGGACACCAGAAATGGAGCTTAACACATTGTGCCCATGTGGGGAATCGAACCCGGGTCTTCGGCGTGACGAGCCAACGCTTTAACCACTAGGTTACCCACCGCCCATACCATAGTACAAGAAGGCGTGTGAGTGTGTATTAACATTGCCGCAAATAATATTCAAGTTATATACTTGAAAACCGAGCAACAGAAAAGGAAAATACAATAACCTGTAACATAATGGTGACTACATGAAACTTTGCATTTACACGATTACGCGGCGATATGTGTAACGATGTTCATGCTATCAGTCACTGGGTTGTCGGGACAGTCTCGATCAATGTCTCGATTATTTACAGACCGCCGTCATATTGCTGGACCAATTCTGAGTGCAGCATCAAACAGCAAAGTAACACAAAGTAACACAATGATAACGATACAAATACACTGGCAGCACCTAATGATTCCCTATCATCTTTCAGTGTTGTCACAACCCCTAGTGTACAGTACACAACCCTGTGCGATTAAAAGAACCCACGAATCCTTTGGTATATGACCAGATGGTGGCCACATGTATACGTGCAAACACCCTGTTGCGGGTACAGCAACGTGCAGTAAACTTGGAGAAGGTACTGTGACTTTGTGCCCCAGTCCACCTAGTTGTGGATGAGTACATCGTACGGATGGGAATGCCACAATAACTCGGTGCGCCCTAGTGGCTGCAAGAGTGCTCCTGGGAGATTGATAATATGATGTGCCGTTCAGACTGACATCCAGTGATCGGGGAAATACCAGCGCATTGAGCATGTACTAGTTACGTGGATATGTGCGCTTTATCATATAATAATAATCTTATTTGCTGGCTGATGTTAGCAAGATTGAACTATAAAAAGAAAGCAGGTACAAAAGTATAAATTTACTGCAAACGTTTTAAAACGATAACGTTGTGTCTACTGTAGTTACGATAAAACGTTGTTTTATTCCACATCAGTGGTTTATTGCAATGTTATGGCAACGTTCAGGCAAAAGCAGATTAAACACGTGGGCTACACGACACTGTAAAGTAACTTAGCACAAATTCTCAACACTAATACGTCTCTGATGCCGAAACCGACTGCCGATGGTCCTTTGCTAAAGACATTCATCTCAATTATTTTCTCATTTATGCACATGGAAGAATTCTCTGAAGCATTAAACAATCTCTTGAAGAAAAACCCTTTTTATTTTAGATAAAGATAGGAATGTACAAGAGGTAAACATAACCTTTAAGGTGAACTGCTGGCCAAAAGAAAGAATATATACTATCCAAAATAGGGGAAACGCATAGGCGTTTTGTATTTAAAAATCTATTAATTACCCATTGTAATCGTCAAAATATGTAACAAAAGTATTGATAACATGATTTTACAAATTGCACAAGTAAAACATCGACTTTACCTGAAAATGTTGATTTTGATGAGATTTCTTACAACGATTAGAAAGGCATCGCCACAACGCATTAGCAATCACCTTCCAGTTGAAATTGTGCAGCAGAGCATGCACTGTCTGGCTATAGAAATCCAGATTACTTTCGAAATCGACATTCGTTTTGAAGGAGTTTCAAGGGTCAAATGACTACGCCACGTCGTCTTGACACTGCGCCATTGAAAGAATGCACGCTGGAGATTAACAGTCTTCTGTTGCCAGGCGTCTGAATGTTGGTCTGAGCACGATATCACGGCTTGCACCTTGTTACAACGAAACAGGCATAACAAATGACCGTCCCCGTAGAGGGAAGACCTCGAGTCACCGCTGCAGCCCAAGATCAGTACATCAGGGTACTACATTTGCGTGATCGTACTGCTACGGGTGAGAACACACAGCCAGGGTGCTGGACTTTGGGGATATCCGGTCAAACTGTACGGAACAGGTTGAGAAAGATTGGACTGAGGAGGGACTACTACCCGACGTAGGGACCGTGCTACGTCGTCACCATCGCGCTCAACGTCTCCGTTATCTAAAATTATCCACTTGGTGGTGACATGTCCTTTCTCTAAACTGATGTAAAAATTCATGTACTAAAGTTTATTTGTGGACGGAGTTATACATGTTTGAAAAATACAACATTTTCGCAACAGATTTCTGGGTTATGCGTTTCCTTTTTTGAATAGTATACTTGAAAATTTGGATTTCACCTCAACAAAATATAAACGTTATCAATGGCTACAAAGGCTAAACACAGTCGCTGATACACTGCAATAAAGTAAACGTCCAAGACACCACTTTGATACCCGTATGGAAACAGTTTAATGTGCAAATATGCATTTCTTCTTTGTTTGCAGGCCCCACCAAACAGGTGCATAGTTTATTTTGCCCGACAGTTTATTTTATGAATTCAGACATATCTACGACTCCAAGCTTATATACAGTTGTTTAGGATTTATAAGATAAAAATCAATAACATTGTCCACTTTTCGTAATGCAACACATTAATGAAATGCGCCTTTATTAACTCATAAACTATTTCCTGCCTCTATTTATTATGTTTTAATTTCAGCAACCGATCAGTGAATTGTTTTAAAGATTTACATATAGATAATGTTAAGTGTAAACATGTTTTAATGCTAGACAGGATGCACTTGCTGTTTTCGTAACCCTTGACTTCACTGATTGTGAATCGTCTCAGTGACGTATTGATATACCTCTCACATATTTTGCCCTCGACTCCTAGAAGAATTGGTTTCGTTAGGTATTGAGATTGAGCGCCTCTTGCGGTGACGTTATTTTTAATGCCAGAGCAAACCATCAGGAGTTGATCTACACAGATACCAATCAGTTTACGTGTGTCAGTGTAGCATAATATAATTACCATTGTACCTGAAATATCATCGCTAGTGTAATCTGTACGTTGGAAAGAAGCATATATACACATCAGATAAACCTTTTACATCGGTACGGGTTAATCATAGACATAGCACTGTAATAAACGTTGAAAGGTCACACGTGTCAGCTCAAACATTCTATATAAATCTTACTGACAGTTGAATACTTTCACGTTGGGTGTAGGGAAGGTTTGTTTTGTACGTATATGTTTGTATGAAACCAGGACAAATTGACGCTTGATCACCCGATCCTCTTCAGACGTCTTTGCGGCACGCATAGTACAAAATCATCATTGGCTATTAGATGGCGATATGGTTTATTGTCTGTACTGTTCATCGTCAATGGTCAAGACGACCCCTCAAGTGATTTGTAAAGGAACCTTGAAGATAAGTACAAACATCCACCATACGGTCTGTGACATTCTGCACAGACAAATGTGTTTGACTGTGAGCTACCTTACCGTTGACTACAGACTGAAGCTAAGCTCCAGACTTGTGGTCGAGGTCTCCTTCTCCTTCAAGAAGGCCTAATATGATCAACAAGCAATTTGGTCAAGGGACATTTAATGACACACGTTACAACTGGAGAGAATTGGCAAATTTTTGTCATCGCTCCTCCACTAATAAATCTAGTTACCTTCTTCGCAGTGATTTGAACAACGCTGGAGGGACTCAGTTGATTTGTTGACTGTAAAATTGTGTGATGAAGACCCACACTGATTTAGGTAACTAGGTTAACTCCGGACAGTGTGAGGTGTTGTCATTATGGCTGAGAGCAGGAGTCGGAGGCGAGGGTTGTGTAAAGTGGCAAAGAGAGTTCATTAACACAAAATCTGGTTTACAGTGTGAGGGGGCAATAAACAAAAAGCGGTAGAAGTTTCTACGTACAGGTTGAAGTGTCTTGAATTATTTTCAGTGTGGAAAGACCGGTGCCACTTTGGGCTTTCCTTTTTAATGCCATTACGGTGAAATACTGTTACAATAATTCACTCACTTCACCCCCGCGGAGACCTGGATTTCAGAACTGATCTACCGCATCCCATTCTGGTCGTAAGAGACGACTAACGGGATCGGTGGTGAGTGTCGCTCACCTGGTTGACTGTTGTAATCGCATCCAAAATGCATACCAGAAAATTAATTCTTGCTTAAAAAATACACTTTTATGAGTTTAAATGGTTAAGTTTTTCATTGAAACAATATAATAAAGTTTCAACATATATGAACAACAGAGTTAATTACACTGCCATACACCAAAATAATCAACAACCAGTTATGTCATTTTGGACTAAAGTAACCAATAGTTCCTGGTGACGTTTCCCCATCTTCGGGGCTGAAAAATGAGATATATCTTATGGTATGGTACAATGAGCCTAAAAAGAAACGTATTTTGTTTGCACGTATGTGTTTTTGAGGGATAATGATATAACATTTCACGGGCTATCGCGTTTCCACTGGTGGCTCAGTAAGTCAGAAGTACCATCACTTCGGACATTCCTCCCACATGCTCACATGCTGGTATAAAGGAAATCCTGTTCTGAACGGCATAGAACAAAACTCCCTCACGCATAACATGACAATAATGTAGATTGAAGGTTCAATTATTATGCTTGGAAATAGCTATAAAAACCATCTGCGTTGGTGAGCAAGGTCCTTCATGGCACACATACCAGGCAGTGTTGAAAACACATTTATTGATGTTTCAGACATTCTCTTCCCACAGAGGTTACTCCTGTCATATCTTCCTACATGTTATGTAGGAAGATATGACAGGAGTAACCTAATGTGGGAAAGAATGTTTTCAGATGTATTTTGTTTTAGAATTCCCTCAGCCGGTTTACTATATATGTGCTTCACCAAGTGTTTTGTTTAGTACCCGGTTATTTAATGACTGCATGCCACAACCATGACAATGAATTCATCCTCTTCAAAACTAACCTAATGGATAGTTCATGTTCATCATCGCCTGAAGATGTTTCTCAAGACTTGCCTGCAAGGATCACAAAGCTTGTATCTTAGTTGGGCTCGTTTGTCAGCGGTTCTCTCATATCACAATAGCTGAAGTGATTATGTTCCGACCTCACCTACAGAGTATCTTCAGAATCTACAACATACATTGTCTCAGCACAAAATCTATGTTCAGGTGATAGTAATTGGGAAATCGTAATAAAAATAACACAGGTTTTGTGTTTGTTTCTCACGCGAGACATGGTCCTAAATCTCTCTATGGTCAGCTCAGGCCAAAACGGTAGTTGATGAGAAGACCTCCAAACAATAATAACATGGAGAATGTTCTGTAGATGTCTCGTGTAGTGCTATAGTTATCAGCAAGTGATTATGAAACAGCAGACCTGGAGTTTATTGACTATGTACTTCTATAACTTAAGGTAATGTACTTCTCACAATTCTTTGTAAATTGTTGAAAAGTATTGACGTGTCATATATGCGTAGATGTTTTCTAAACGCACATTTGCAAGAGCAAATCAGGGCCTATATTTTCGAAGCTCTCTTGGCGCTGAGATAATCGTAAAGTGCCATACATCAACATTAACTTATGATTATCTCAGCGCTAAGAGAGCTTCGAAAAATCTAGGTCCAGGAGAACAAAATATTGTATGATTGCTCCGTTACTGAATAAAACGAACAAAAGATCTACACACTAACACTAAAACCCAGGCTGTATATCACGATCTTTACCTTTTCCCAAGAACATTCCCTCCAATAGGGTCGATCATACGCAACCGGCACCCTGAACACCCGGTGTCATAGTATTCCTGAGTGTACGCTCATGAAAGTACGCTCATGAAATGGTCGCAATGCATCCTGACGTTCCGTTGAATATGTGTTTAAGTGTACGTGCAGCTTGTGTACTTACGCGTCTGTGTGACTAAACGATACCATTCCTCAGTTTAATATGGATAGATATTGAAGACACTTTCTAGATCTACTGATTCAAAACCAAACTATCTTGTGTTATCTCCTCCTGTAGTGTTACGTAGGGTAACAGTAAGTGCCATCCTTTAACGTATCTTGGTGTGACGGGACCTTCACTCTCGAGCAGACATAACCACTGCACCACAGATGAAGTCCTGGAGAATTCAATAACAAGAATAAATAACATAATTTTCGTAGGCTTTGGAGGGACCATTATAGAGAATGGAGTTAACCTCTCATGCCCGTCCTGCTGTTTGGAACGAAGCCTTGGGATTGTCTGTATTTTATGCACACTTATGCACCGAATAATATTTTGTGTCGAGACTTTGAATACGTTCCTTCCTTGTTCTAAAGGTAGTTCTGGAAGTAGTTAAATTGTCAGGTCTCCCACAGGCGTCTGTCAAGAAGAGACATAAAACAAAACCCTGGCTACAGGGAATTGACGTCGTTGGTGATCAAATGGCACATATGAATTCTTAACGGTTTTCGCCAGGCCTTTGTCACAAGAGGGCATAAAATCAGTGACTGGGCATAAATAATGCAGAATTGTATATTTTCGGACATCTGAGCTTAATGTCAAAGTACCTCGCTTATGTCTCCAACAGTTTTACTTTCCTCGTCTTTATCTCATAACATTTGCTGTGTTGGCCTCGAGGGTATTAGATTTCACAAAAGTGCAAGCTGCTTCAAGAAATAAAATTGGTAACTGTTAAAAACTATGGCCCTGCAATTATCAATATTTTGTACTTATGTTTTAACGGTGTCGTTAATATTCTAAAATGACTGACCACCACTGATAACTGACAGGAATGAATGGGTGGATTTAGTTTTACGCCGCTTTTAGCAATATTCCAGCAATATCATGACACCAGAAATGGGTTTCACACATTGTACCCATAGGGGGAAATCGAACTCGGGTCTTCGGCGTCACGAGCGAACGCCTTAGCCACTAGGCTAAACACTGCATATATTGTACAGTACAGTGTCACTGGTATTGACCCATCAAAAGATAATTACGGCTTAGTCTAAGATTCGACTTGCACACTGACAAACAAATATGAGCTCGATATGAGATAAAGACCATTAACCTCCTACCAACAGCCAAGAAGATGCATCGTAAAATCAATGTCGATTACAGTCTATTGTGATGGGATAACATGTTACATTAATTTTTTGATTTTGTTCCATGCTTCTACTATATGATTGTTTAATAAATCTACTTCGGTAAATACAGTCATATCTGTGATCTTCGCATTGATTAATTGAATTCCCTGTTCCTCCGTGTGAATTTTCAGATATCAGAGCTTTGTCGTAAAAATCCCAGCGTGTTCTCCTGGTGTATTGCCTTTTCTCGAATGATAATATATGAGAACTGAAACTGAATGAAATTGCTCATAAGCCAAGTATGCATCATTAAAGTTGATGATTGTTGTGATAAGGAAGTCGTCTCGCTGAGAGAGGATTATTCGGGGACCGCCGTAGAGAAAATAATTACATCCTGAGAGAAGATTGTACACTGAAAGATTAACCAAATTCTCTGATATTTCTAAACTACAAAGGATTCGTTTTGAAAGTAGTTTTCAAGTTATATACGTGAAATGTGGAATGGCGTTGAGAACCCTTTAAACTATTTCAAGCGTATAAATATATTGATTGATATTGATATAATGTACGTATCTTTAAAGCCAGCATTTTCATCCTCAGCCTTGCTAATGCACAGCAATGGTTGTTCTCTTTACACATTTATCAGGGCTAAAAGGTCTCAGTAAAAGGTGTTGTTGAGGAACCTTTCTAAATTTGACACATTCTTTAAAGATGATGTCCGCTAAATTCCCAATCTTAACATACAATATATATATCATCGTGGGTTCTTTTGGTGGAGATTTGTTCTTGCATGTGTTTGTGACAAGTCCATTGATGGGGCAATGGTGGTATTCTTTCGCAAACTCCTTGTGTCAATCACTATTTGATAGTAATCTACGAAAAAAGTGCTTCTGATAAAGACGGATTCCAATTGACTGATTATAATTTCTGATAATTATAGAATTATTTTTCCTTTTACAAAACCAAATGTATGATTCCTTGGACTGCAATCCTGGTTAGCACCACACACGTGACTTATCTAGTACCATCTATAGTACTTGTGCCTGTTTCGCTTTCCTTCATCAGTAAGTGGATACGCGTTGATGGGAACACAATCCCGTCCACAGTAACATAATGCACGTTATATATCTGTAGTGCACATATTAAAAGGCCTATTGGTCACAATTACGATTCTGATTCTGCTGTGGCTAAAACTCTGATTGGCAGTAAACATCAAACGACATAACAGCAGGTTTCAACAACGTCGATAAATACCAATGCTATCATATCTTAACACATGCTGGTTTTCCACCAAATCTCTGCTGTTAGAAGCGTTCCGCTTCAAGTTTGTTATAGTGTAATTCCATTAATGATGGAGATAAAGACGTGTTGATGGAATTTTACGACGTTAAATTATAATGTATGTTATACACGTGGCTTAACGATACACGGGTACGTCATCCACCGATACAAGAGTAAATTAGTGTACACCACAAACAGTAAAATCCGTTAGAATTATCCAGCCGTACGGTTTTATGAGTGAGTGAGTGAGTTATTAGTTAACGTCACATCAGCAATATTTCAGCCATATCGTGACGAGAACATTACGGTTTTGTGAATACAGATTTCGACCCATGTATCAAATTGAGAACACCCGGATTAAGAAAAATCCAGATAAATTATTTATTGTTACAAAGTATTGGCTTTTTTCTTTAAAGTGAAGAAGTGAAACGGCTTATCCGACATACCCAACTGTTTATTATGGTTTCAAGTGGGAGTTAATATATTCATGACAACTGCATGTTGAATTTTGTAAAGTCGTTTGTCAGAAACTGGCCACAGAGCGGAAGTGTCTGGACTTTGGGGTTTCAAAATTACAATGTGACGTGTTAATTAGTTATTGTTACAAAGTAAAGCCTTTTATTTTTAGATGCAAAACAAATTTACGGAGTAAGGAATACTTCTTTCGGGAACAGTTATTGCCTTACCCGAACGCAGGCATACAAGTATGACCAGGATTCAACTATATTTTCAACATTAATATGCTTGTTAAAGTTGTTGACAATTTGCATTACCACAAGGAAAGCAAAACCAGAAACCAGCTTAGGGTACTCTCCTTCACGCTGTCACAGTCATGTAGCAAGAACAATCTGAGTATTTTAAGACTTGAATAACTGTTCTCTCAGAACCCTATCTTCAGAGGTCCGAATGCGGTTTTGGTATGGCTGGTGTTCATCATGAGTGCATTTTAATATGTGTATGTGCGGCCAAAGTGTGAAAACATCTAAGATCTAAATCATTTCTTGGCTTAAAACATCATGGCATGGCTGGGGTTCTGTCCCAGATGACGTGAACAATCATACTAATTCATTTACTGACTAGAGGAACCTATATTGAATCGATATTCCATGGGGTCAAGGATCACAGGCAAGGTAATTTAATGAACGTTTGGTGTAATGTTGTGACCCTACATTTAAAAGAGATACACATAAATGGGAAATTTATGGTTATTTAAGTCAGCGTTTGAGGCACAAGCTGTTGTAATAAAAAATTTCATTCCACTCTTTTTCACTTTGTTCTCTACTATTTTCATTAAAACTATTGTCATTCATCACTTATGGATTTATCACATATTATGCTTCCATTGAATCATCTATCCCTACTTGGGAAGTAATATCCGGTTCGATAAAGTCATCTTGCTAAATCTACCCAAAGTGGCCTCTGCGTGTTTGAAATAGCATCATCTATGATTTCGAAAAAATGGCCATTTAATGCAATGCAACAGAACTCTGAAGGACAACTAATTCATTCCTTAAAGTAGAGACGCTCCTTTCCTGAATAACCCCATGCGATTTTTTAAAGTTATTATCGAGTCGTTTGCCTCAGCAATCAGCATCTTCTATGTTATCACTTTTCAATGACATCCGCAATCTGGACCTCTAAACTCCATCATCCATTTCCCTAATCAAATGGAGGTCTTACTGCAAACCAGTCAACAAAACCGTGCTTCAAACTCAATATGTGTCCACAAAGGGCTTTGAAGTGATAGGCCACACAAAACTACGAGTCGATTAACTTGAGATTGCAATGGATGACAAGGGCTTTCCCGGTATTTATACAAACATTGACTCCAACAAGAGGGTTGAAGGCTTGAAGCGAGCGAGTAGAGAAGATGGTAGTTCTAAAGACAAGGACAGATGCAAAAATACCACTGATTCAATTAAATTCCCATCTGAGCTGTGCTCGACATCATGGTCTTGACTGATATTCAATCATGTTGGTTATAGATGCACATATTGATGCTCCAGCACTTCACCCCTGCCACCAATCTTCCAGGTTCTTAATACCAATATTGATTTCAGTTCTTTCTGCATATACGCGTTATAGCTTGGGTGATCTTTTGCCGGTTCAACAAGGTTGATTTGTCCCTTTTGTCCTTTGCTTGGTAAACTGAATCGATTTGTTTGTGCTCTATAGATTTTTCACTTCATGTGATCATTTCGTTTTCTGGACAAACAAATGTTTGGCATTCTCTCGCCTTCAAGGCACTTGAGGTACCTTTTCTCTGACACCGGAGCATTGTGGTGACTGTGTTGAGAATTACTGACAGGAAAGTCTCCTCGTTCTCTTAGTGACTATCTTCCACTGTCAGGAGTTCACATCAAGAAAGCTGACCGCGTATCAAGGGCGGAAGAGAGGTTTGACAAAGATTGATGTGTTGAGATGAGGCCTGAGTCCAAATGGAATTGCAAAATAATGGTCCAGTTGATTTACAAGTTTACAGTGACATCCATTCCATGTCATCAACCCATGAAGATCCGGGTTAGAATATTGATCTTCAGTAACCCATGCTTGTCGTAAGAGGCGACTAACGGGATCGGGTGGTCAGGCTCGCTGACTTGGTTGACACATGTCATCGTATCCCAATTGCGTAGATCGATGATCATGCTGTTGATCACAGGGGTGTCTGATCCAGACGCGATAATTTACACACCGCCGCCATAGAGCTGGGATATTGCTGAGTGCGGCATATAACTAAACTCACTCATACGAAAACATATCAAGAGATGGTACTGACTGTGTCGGTGGGTGTCCGTCGCAAAAATTGGATAAAGCATGCACGGGAAGGAACTAGCATGCTTTAATATGGGTACCCTAACTAAGCAAGGTGATACTACTCTGTAAGTATCTCCGCAATTAGCTGTGCAGAGATACTTCTTTTGGTTACTTCTTCAGGGATCTATGATCGGGGGCTCGAATCCCGATTTGTTCCTATAATTGTTTTGATCTGTCAGCACAATACCAATGCTAATGCGTTTCGGCAAAATGGTAAATGTCTTCCATCACGATATGCTGACACGCCAGGATTGAACTTTCATCATGCGTGTGTCATGCAAGGTGCTCCAGCAACGTATCACGGACCTGGTTCAGGATGCTGGAACTTCACGTAATTCTGCTCCTCCAATATTGATACATTGCCGTATATATTGTGACTTAACTCAATCTAGCGTCTAATCGTAATACTCTAGCTTGCCTCCATTAACGCAATAAAGGCCAAGGTAAGAGGGTCGATGGCAAATGGGGGAAAACGAATGAGATGTTCAGATATCGGCGTAGCAGTCAGCAGATCAGACAGTCTGGCGTGTTTATTGTCTTTTTATCTTCAACGTGTTAATTCGGAAATAAAACGTGTCTGCTCAGACGTTTAATGTTAGTTTTTGTTCGCTTCTTTAAATAACAGATATTAAGAATCAGTTTAATATAGATGCGAGCAGTTGCCTTGGCGATAAGAGTTAAAGGAAGAAACGTAAATATTAAACCATTTCTATGTACAACGTGACGCTTCCTTTCATTTATCCCATTCTTTCTTTGAAACCAAAAGTAGACTATTGCATGTTACGATTACGGCAAATGAGTTTAATAGACAGCGAAAAATAATGTCAGACTGGGCTGAAGGTATAAAAGGAATCCTGAAGATGATTTCGAGTAATTAAGTTGTATAGTCTATGGTACTCACATTGTCAGACTGATTAAGGTTCAACTGATTCCTAATAAGATGAATAAATCTTTATTCGGGGTATATTGCTGATGAAGATACAGCATGTGTGTCTGTGTTTGTGTGATTTCTGGGTAATTTATAATTGTGCTCTGTTGATGTGGTGTACTTTCTTGGGTGTTGATAACTGTATTGTTTTCTATCAATACATCAATATTATACATTTGATAGCGGGAGAATTAAAAGGATAGACGACATGAAGACCATCGGGAACCGTAACTCAATACTGTAACGAGATAAATGGGAAGTTCATTCGACGTAGAGTTTTCTATAACGCAATGCATTTCCCCTCAGTGGTGCCGGGATCTAATATGTCTAAGGGTCACCTGAGCAATACGTTTGTAATATGTTGTTAGCCAAACGGGATAGGAAAAGAGAATAGTTATACAGTGTCTACCACTCTGGTGACAGACACAAACTCGGGAGTATGGTGCTGGGAAACGGGGCCTCCTTTCCTGGATTCAAACCAACATTCATGGGATTTTGGCACAACTGGGTCACGCAACACTCTCGAATGCATATTTGACAATTTACCAGTACAAAGATGACATTACTTGGTGACATTATTAATACCCTCAATCATTCGTATTTCATTTCCATGTATGTCACAGAGTGGAGGAAACTGAGCCATACAAATGTCTTATCAGTTTGGGTGTTTGGCTACGCTCGTTAATGGGTACATTTCGGAGTCAACAACTGCGGTAATCTCCAGTGGGCTAGTCGTACTGACCATTGGTGGTTTTTCACCTAAACACACACACACACACACACACACACACACACACACACACACACACACACACACACACACACACACACCAGGGTATTTCCTTTCCTGGGATTTTAATGTATGATAAATGAAATGGAATGACGTTTCTCACAAGCCAACTGTGGATCATTAAAGTTGATGAATGTTGTGATAAGGAAGTCGTCTTGCTGAGTGGGATAACTCGTGAGGCCGCAGTGGAGAAAGAGAATAATATTTGAGAGCATATAGTAAATTGAAAGATTAACCACGTCTTCTCATAAGTATCTTTTTGATAGTAGTCAACAAGTTAAATGCGTAGATTATGCCATTGCGTTGCGAGCCTCTGGAACTATTTCCAGTGTTTTATGGAATACAATGTTATATATCCTACATTCAGAGATACCCCAAAGCGGTCGAAAGACATACGATGAACATTTCTCATTACAGAATCACCTTTAAGCAGTGGATTACAGTACTCTTCTGACATGTCGTGCAAAACCTCCTTTAAATAATGAATAAATGCTATTAATACTCTTCTCTTTGAAGTAGGCATTGTCACCCTCAGCCTTTGTAAAGACACAGTAATGGGTAGTTCTCTTGGTTCATTTATCGGGGTAAAAGGCCTCAGTAAACCTTTCAAAAGGTTCTTGGAATCCTTGTTGAGGATATTTCCAAATTTGACACATCCTCTAAAAAATTATGTCTGATGGTGCTTTCCTACATCATTAAATTGTTACGCATTGATGTAAACATAATACTGTCGACAGTAATGGTTTACATCGTTCTCGCACTCCAAACAAAGGGCCTGATAGTCACGATTACGGTTTCGATGTGACTACTAATACTGCTAAAACCTTTCTTGGCCGTAAACATCAAACGGCATAACAGCAGGTTCCAGCAACGTCGATAAAAAGCGATGCCATCATATGTTAACACATGCTGGTTTTCCACCAAATTTCTGTTACCAGAAACGTTCCGCTTCAAGTTTGTTATAGTATATTTCCATTAAGTGATACAAATTTACGGCATTCACTATAAGCCATAAACAGTACATTCCGCCCACGCTATGCTTTTGTCAAGTTAGATTATATTATTGATGAATTTTAGGTGAATAGCGATTGAGATAGCTAATCAAAAATGCATGAATGTAACATGAAACCACCGGTTCATTTTTACAAAGTAAGGCCTTTAATTTTGTAATGTGAAAACGACTTACACCGGCACACCAGGTTGTCTTCTACTGTTTCAACACGGCAAAACACATTTACGGAGTAACGAAACATTTATACGAGTCGAAACGCAGGCATATAGGGTCGAAGGGAATTAACTATTTTTTCAACTCTAATATACGTATTATAGTTGTTGATAGTTTGCAGTACCGTGTTACACAAACATGGCAAAGAAACCCTATCAGAAACCATCTCCATCACACTGTCTCAGTCATATGTCAAGGACAATCTGATTGAGTGAGTTAAGATTTTAAGTCGCATCGGCAATATTTCAGCCATATCGTGACTACAAACAAGTTATAATTTTACAATAAATAAAGTTAAATTATAAAATAACCTGTCATCAAAGGACAGTAAAACAACTAGTATATCACAGATTTCAATTTAAAACTAGCAATTAACACTAAACTACTTCAACTATAGAGGACAATACAATATAAAAACAGGCTATATATTGCCAACAACTGAAGTTAGATCACCATGCTAGGGACCATGGGGACTTACAGTACTCTTGCTTCCTGCGTGGACCCTAGCTGGATCAAGGACAATCTGAGAATTTTGAGACTTGAATTAGTGTTCTATCAGAACCCCATCTTCAAAGCTCTTAGTCAGACTTTTCCGAGTTCTCCCAAAATGGTAAACGTCTCAGATCTATATCACTTCTAGCTGAAATACCGATTCATGGCTGAGTTTCTGTCCCAGGTGATGTAATGTCCCAGACTCGATGAAACCTATATTGAATCAATTGGTCTTTTGAACTCGATTTAGAAGAGATACAAATAAATGGGAAATAAACTTCTGTTACACGACGTTTCAGAAAATATTCTTACTCCTTCCACAGGTGAATGAAAGCTAGGAAGCAGAATGCTATATTTGTACATATGAAAGTAATATATGTGATAAGATAACTAAGCTGGACACAAAACACGGGCATAGTGTCCGTTCTGCACTTTTGTTTTTCGCTTTTGTAGACAAAGATGTCATCAAAAGAGCGAACATGGTCTAACTTACTCATTGCATACAATGTACAGCCAACTGACCACAACACCCTTCACTGATCAGTCAAATCCTGGAACAGTCCTCTCGTACAAACCTGTTCGAATAAGAAGAAATAGCCCTCTTGCAAAAGTCACCCAAAGTGTCCATTTAATGCAATGCAAATGAACTTGGAATGACATCCAATTCATCTCTTAAAGTAGAGCCTCTCCATTCTTGAATAGCCTGAAGCGATTTGCTTTATCTCAAGATGTTTATCCTCACGAATCAGCATCTTTTAAATCATCTACATTCAACGGCATCTGCAATCTGGATCTCTAACTCCCTCATCCATCTCCCTAATGAATTGGAGGTCTTCCTGCAAACCGATGAACAAAACCCGTGCTTCAAACTTAATATGTGTCCACAAGGACTTTGAAGTGCTCGGCCAAAAACTACGAGTCGATTACCTTTAGTGTTTCCCGTTTTTGTACAAACATTGACTCAGACAAGAGGTTTGAAGGCCTGATGAGAGCGAGTAGAGGAGGTGGTAGTTCTAAAGACGAGGGCAGATACCAAAAAGACCACTGATTCAATTAAATTCCAATCTGAGCTGTGTTCGACATCATGGTCTTGACTGATATTCAATCATGTTGGTTATAGATGCACATATTGATGCCCCAGCACTTCACCCCTGTCACCAATGTTCCAGGTTCTTAATACCAATATTGATTTCAGTTCTTCTGCATATTCGCGTTATAGCTTGGAGGCTCAACAAGGTTGATTTGTCCCTTTTGTCCATTACTACTTGGTAAACTGAATCGATCTGTTTGTGCTCTATAGATTTTCCACCTCATGTGATCATTTCGTTTTGGGGGTAAAAAATGTAGAATATTAGACATTATCTCGCCCTCAAGGCACTGGAGGTACTTTTTCTGCTGGCACCGGAGCATCGCGGTGATTGTGTTGATAATTGCTGACAGCTTAATGTCCCCTCGTTCTCTTTGTGACCACCTTGCACTGTCAGGAGTTCACATCAGCTCACGTATCCAGGGCGGAAGAGAGCAGGGCCTATTGCAAGGTTTGACAAAGATTGATGTGTTGAGATGAGGCTATTATCAATATGGAATTGCAAAGTAATGGTTCAGCTGATTTACAAATTTACAGTGACATCCATTCCATGTCATCAAAATATGTCGTTGCTCACTTTGCATGTTTTTGAACTTATGGACAAGCGCATATACGTTCGACGCTGATATGTACCCAATGTTTTCCCCGCCTTCTTTGTGGAGCGGATAGAGCATTTTCCTGGAGAGTGAAAAATGTGTGTTTTGATCTCTTAGCGGCGTTTCCCCAAAATACATTAAAAGAAGGTAGTTACTGTTACCTTGCTGTTGTTTGGCATAAGAGGATAAGGCAAACACGTGTCGGTTCAGAGACAGTATAATGTGCTAATGAAGGGGGGTACATATCCATGTGAATCTGCTCCCAAGTATCTCAGGCTGTTTAACGTGACACAATATTTAACACAACGTTATATCCCATTTCACCTCATCTCACTAAGTACCGTCGTCCTTTTTACATCGATTGAAGAGTGCTGTACAGCGGCCATGAATGTTTCTAAGACTTGGGGTGGTAGACTTGTTCCCATTCAAACAGAAACCGACGTAAACATGTACAAATATGTTTACACTTAAAATTCACAAACAAGTAGATAGGCCCTTTTGTTTAAACCCTATATGAGGTGACTTCTTTGATTGGCATTCTAGAAGTTGGGTAGATGAAGAATGAGGACTATTTTTATGGATATACAACTTCTTTATTCTATATAGGCGACGTTTCGACATAGATTCTAATGTCGTTGTCAAGCAGTCGAGTGAGTGAGTGAGTTAATATTTAACGTCACATCGGCAATATTTCAGCCATATCGTGACGAGTACATATTTGTCATTGAAATGTAATATGTGTATATTAGAAAAACCTGTCTTCAAAGGACAGTAAAACAACTAGAATATCACAATTATAACTAAAACTAGTGTGGAAAGTTAAAACTAATAGCACTATTTGGACAATACAATATAAAAACTGGCTATAGATCGCCAACAACTGCATGGACCCCAGCTGGATTTATATCATCCCTTCAGCCGCTGGCGATTGAAGTCAAATTTAGCCAAAATTAAAATGACAGAATCTTTGTTGAAACCTGCTTGACAACGACATTAGAATCTATGTCGAAACGTCGCCTATATAGAATAAAGAAGTTGTTTATCCATAAAAATAGTCCTCATTCTTCCTATATGAGGTGCCTTCCACACTAGTTTTAAATCCAAGTGTGATATTCTAGTTGTTTTACTGTCCTTCGATGACAGGTTTTATTATATATACATATTCCATTACAATGTCAAATGTTCTCGTCACGATATGGCTGAAATATTGCCGATGTGACGTTAAATAATAACTCACTCACTCACTCACTCCTATATGAGGTGACACGTGTGGTCCTGTCGTCTAAGGCTCTGTATTACTAGCTATGCCGATTTGCTTTTGGTACGCCAGGAACCTATGATTTTCCTCCAAAGTAAAGCTGACACGCCGTATTTGAACCTGTTTACTTCTATACTGGTATTCAATTTACACACAGTCTCCCCTTCGCTCATGCGTATGTCATGCAACGTGCTCCAGCAACGTATCACGTGACCTGCTTCAGGTTGCAGGAACTGGGGCGGTGGGGTAGCCTAGTGGTTAAAGCGTCCAATCGTCACGCCGAAGACCCGGTTCGAATCCCCACATGGGTACAATGTGAGAAGCCCATTTCTGGTGTCCCCCGCCGTGATGTTTCTGGAATATTGCTAAAAGCGACGTAAAACCAAACTCAGTCAGTCAGTCAGGTCACGTGATTCTGATCCTCTGATCGGTATTGGCACATTGCGGTATATGGAGTGACTTAACTCAATCTAGCGTCTGATCGTAACATTCGAGTTGCCTCTATTAATGCAATAAACGCCGAGGTAAGAGGGTCGATGGCAAATGGTGGAGAGGGGACTCAAGAGTGTGAGAAAAGGAATGAGATGTTCAGATATCTGGGTTGCAGTCAGCAAAATCGGTCTGGCGTGTTTATTGTCTTTTTATCTTCAAAGTGGAATAAAATGTTTCTGCTTATGACATTTATCCAGCATTATATCTTGTGCTGCCACATTTTACACTTGAAATCCATACCACTTACTTATGTGAGGTGAGGTGAAATTGGGTTTAACGTCGGTGCTTGAGAATATTTCGCTCATATGACGACGTGCATGCGTGTGTATGTGTATGTGCGGCTGCTTGTACTAGCCCAGACTTAAGCTGGTTTGATAGTGCTAGCCCACTGATATACCATGCCGCAGTGAAGCATGAATACCCCACTCAGTCACATTATACTGACTCCGAGCCGACCAGTCCTTGTTGTACCCATAAATGCCGAGCGCCAGGCAGGGACCAACAAGTACCATATTTTAACGTCTTTTGCATATGACGCGGTCGGGGATCAAACCCGCGACCTTCCGCTCTCCGGGCGGACGCTCTCACCACTACACCACGGAGGCGGTCACTTGCTTATGTGATGGATGCAAACATGTTATCGAGAAAGTGAGTGAGTTAAAATGCAGATCGTAGGATTTGAAGATTCCAAACATGGAGATTATTTCAAAATTTCATATTAAACGTCATGCTAAAGATAAACATACATAGGATATATACACTTTGTAGTTTTGTAAATTTCCGAATGATCTTGCAGTTACACTTCCCCACCATTGATAATGAAAAGGAATTATCCTTATAATTCTGAGGAGGTTTATTCCCATCTTTTTGTTAGAGTGAGTGAGTTAAAATATAAAGTCACATCGGCAATATTTCAGCCATATCGTGACTAAAACAAGTGTTTAACTTCATCATAAATACAGATAAATCACTAAAAACCTGTCAACGAAGGACAGTAAAACCAACTAGAATATCACAGACACAAAAAATAAAACTAGTATCTATCTCTAAAACTGAATTTCAAATTAGGACGATACAATATAAAAACACGGGCTATAGATCGCCAGCAACCGAAGGTAGGTCACCATGCTACGCTTTGTTAGAGGTGTATGGAAGAGACAAAACATTTAACAACTGATTTAACGATCAAGAAAACTTAATAAAACCCGTGAAAAACAATTGTTTTTTATCAAATAATTAGCGAACGCTATGAAAAAAGACAATGGCTTTGTGAATGACTCTTCAGCAAGGTTTCAAATTCAAGACGTTTTGCATAAAATATTAGACTCACATACACTAACGACGAAATGATCAGTGACAACGTAAAGAGTCACATTTGTGTTCGAACGTTGTATACAACATTCGAAAGAAGTCACAGAACCTTGCTACCATTAGTTGATAAAAAGAGACACTGTAAAATTCATGCCCATTACATTTTATTCTAGGGGGATAAGATATCATCCTATTATTACTCCGTGATTTTGTTTCATCCTGCTATTAAATGAGTTTTAGCAAATCTACTGCTTAGGGAAAAACAGTCATATCTGTGAGCTAACTTCGCATTCAGAGTAATTGAATTCCCTGTTCTGAGACTCTTTATGTAGTTTCAGATCTCTGTTAACATGAGCTGGTTATGTTGGAAAAACAACGTGTTTTCCCGGTGTATTGCCTTTTCTGGAATGATAATATATGGTAATTGAAATGGAATGAAGTTGCTCATAAGCCAACTGTGGATCATTAAAGTTGATGCTTGTTGTGATAAGGAAGTCGCCTTGCTGAGAGAGATTACTCGTGAGGCCGATGAATAAAAAATAATTACATTTTGAGAGCAGATCGTAAATTGAACGATTAACCAAGTTCTCTCAGATTTCAAAACAAGGGTTTCTTTTGCAAATTGCTCACACGTTAAATACGTGAGTCTGTTAAAGTATTTCCAGTGTTTTATGTGTGTTTTGAGAGATCATAACGAATACATAGTGTCAACAAGAGCCCCTACGCAGTCTAAATAAAAACGAAGCATTTTCGTCATTACAGAATGTTTCTCAGCATATGGGGCGTCACGATTAACAGTCCCATTGGCAAAAAATCAGTTGATCCACATTGAACCCTGTTATTTTTTCCTGTCAGAACCATTACACTGTGATCTGCCACATTAACCCGATCCCGTTATATATATATCTGTAGAGAGTTCTAGACTCTACACAAAACAATATTTACGTGAATAATTACATCAGTTCCTTGACATGTTGTACGTTTCTGCTCCATACACGATTTCTAGTACCCTAACACTTAGTTCTGCGCCATAACCGTTCAATATACATGTACTAAAAGCCAAAGAAAGTCCAGATGAAACGAAACCAAACCTAAGTTTCCTCAACCTACCCTTCTCCGTCACATAATTACAAGTAATCACGATATATTGCCAGTAGTTAGCAAGTAAACATTTAAACATATATGAGCATATAAACAGACGGGGAAAAGAAATTATACACTTAGGTTTGATGAAGGCTAAAATGAAACGAACAGGAAACGGATTTTCGATGATGTTGTATTTGATTTAGGTATCTTGGGTGGGATTACAGGTATGATGCACAACAGGTGCTGTGCACCAGACGTTTCAAGAACAATGGAGATCGTAAATTCTCAGTTGACTGTAATGCATAAAATGAAGGTTGTATTAAAATACACAAATGCAATTTGTTGTATTGTCATAATCAGCCTGAGTTGGTACATGGATACCAGATTCTGGGTAGCGAATATGTCTACCTCAAGTAAGTCAGTCGTCTGATGACGTCAAAGGGCATAGCGCAATATTTGCGAACCTCCTATAACCCTGTGACGTCCTTACACGTGATCTGTCTGGATGTTATTGTTCCCTATATAGGCCGTTGTCAGTCTTGCCATGTGATATCAGGTGTTGTAGTGTTGAAACAGGCCGTTTGCTGTTGGCATAATCGAACGACGTGTGTCCGAAGAATCTGTGTAAGGCTGAGCCGTTTAATTGTCATTGACTTCGGATATGGGAGATGGCGATCCACTTTCAAGCTTCACGTTCTTTAACATGCTGTACCGATCTGTGCTTAGAAGCAGAAAACGTGACTCGTCACACGTGTCTATCTCGGAAGTGAGTCTACTAGGGACTATACGTTCTGTCTTTAACACCACTGACGTCGCAGCCGACGATACTGATCGGTCAGAATGACGCAGGCAAATACCTGCGGCACCTCGGCGGTTCCTCACTGTCACTGCAGTTCTGGTATTGCTGTAGAGGTGGCCATGATGAGTCGATCACGTTAGTGACGAACCCGCATGAACCTGTCCTGTACTTTGACCTGGGTAGGTGACATGTTGACCACAAGCATGTTAATGGTTCAATAGATCTAGTAATTGTGTTTTGCGATGTGTGGAAAAACCTGTCCACGGCCAATGGCCTTGGTCACGTCTGTCAGTCGTGGCATGTTTCACTTTTCATTTGTAGTAAGATGAAAACCCATCATAGCCCAGCAATTCACGGTGAATGGTCATTTCATGTTGGTGTGTTTGGCCTCGCTCCCTCGCGTTTTTTCCAGGTTTTCGATATGTTTAGGTCATACATTATTCCAGCCGCAAAAATCACTCTCGATGCATGGAGACAAGAGAAATTTATTTTTGGCATTAATTTCGTACCATTATCAGAAGAGATCAGATATTTCCACTTTTTCTGCTTTTGAGAGTATACTTCTATTTGAAGTGAGCATTGAATCTATGCCTAAAATGCCTTCCTGAGCAGTCCTACAAGGCAGGAACAAAACTTTCAAAAAGATTGTGGAGGACATGTACAAAATTGACGCATTAGTTGCAAAAATGTTGTCCCAATTTTGACAAACACAATTTCTGGTGAATCCCTGACTTGCGATTGTGTTTGTGACCAATTCCAGCAGATAGGGCAGGAAATCAATGTTTGGCGAATACCTGATATGATCGCTGTTTGATAGTTATTCATAAATTGGTGCTTATAATATAGTCGGACCCTGCTTTTGAAAGATGTTCCATATGAATATGGAAATGTCTTTGATGCTTCAACTTATTCGAATGTGAAATTCGGCGTATTAGAATCATGGCACCATAGATTTGTGAGGGTTTCACCAACGATCAGCTTCTATCACTTGTGCCTTCTTGAGTGTTTCTCCAGCAGTAAGTTGATACGCACTGGTAAGAACACAATTCCGTCCACATCGACACGAAACACCCCTTGGGACTCTCATATGGAAGCACGAGTACAGTTCTGCCAGAAGGAAGACAGGAAGTTAACATGCAAAGGTAGACCATCGGGCTTCAGCAATGACAACTGGGTTGCTGTCATACATTAACACATTCTGGTTTTCATAAGATCTTATGAATAAATGTATGCACAGCAATCCCCTCTCCATCTCCCACCCTCCGAACAAGAATAATGAAGCAATTAATAGCTAAACCATAAGTCCATAAACCATAAGAACATTTCATAACAATTTTACTTTGTAACGCGATACATCTGCAAATCCGTAACATGCCCAGCCCAACAAGACCAGTTTGAATATTTGCAAAATGTCACAACTGTTACATACAGACTCAAGGATCATTGGTCCGAATCGAATGTTCAAATCATATGCCTACTTTCCTGTTTCACCAAAGTGGCAAACGTCTTAAATCGGCATTGCGTCCGGCTTTCGTCCCACATTAAGCTGAAATGGTAGGGCAGATTTCCTGCCCCTAGCGATGTAAAAAGACCAGACAAATTCGTTTAGTGTCTATCGGGTCCTATTCCCGGTAATTCAGGTTCGACATCACAGACAAGCCAATCAAAATGTGTGCACGGTCCGAACAACGCGGAATTGGAAAGCAATATACCTGATATGTTAATGTAATTAATCTTCCCATATTTTCCCCGTACTGCCATTTCATTGATTGAAAATGTTTGGCCTTTTCTGTTTGCAACTGCGCTTCCATTAACACTAAGGTGCAGTTATGATACAAGGTGCTCTCAAGAGAAGTGAATATGGTGTAACCTACTCAGCCTGCCTGCCTGCTCGAGTAAGTAGAATAATCATCTGGCCAAAAAGTGGCATCTGCGTGTATGAAATAACATCATCTGAGGCTTCGAAAAAAGTGTCCATTTAATGTAATGCAAATGATCCTCGAATGCCATCCAATTCATCCTTTAAAGCAGGGCCTTCCGTTCCTGAATAGCCTCAAGCGATTTTCTTTATCGCGAGTCAACTGCCTCACGAATCAGCATCTTCTAAATCACCACCTTTCAACGACATCTGCAATGTGGACCACAAAATTATCTCATACATTTTCCTAATTAATTGGAGGTCTTACTGAAAACCGACCAACAGAACCTCTGCTACAAAATGAATACATGTCCACACGGACTTTGAAGTGATGGGCCACAAAACTACAAATCGATTAACTTGAGATTGCAATGGATGACAAGCGGTTACCCTTTATTTATTCAAACATTGACTCCGACAAGAGGTTTGAAGGCCTGAGGAGAGGGAGCAGAGGAGGTAGTAGTTCTAATGACGAGGCGAGATGCCAAAAAGACCACTGATTCAATTAAATTCCCATCTGAGCTGTGCTCGACATCATGGTCTTGACTGATATTCAATCATGCTGGTTGTAGATGCATATGTCGATGCCCAAACACTTCACCCCTGCCACAAATCTTTCAAGTTCTTAATACCAATATTGATTTCAGTTCTTTCTGCATATTCTCGCCATAGCTTGGAGCACCCTGTGCCGGCTGAACAAGGTTGTTTGTCGTTTTTGTCTATTGATTGATAAATTGAATCGATATGTTTGCGTTTCAATGTTTTTTTTCTACATTAAGTGATCATGTTTTGTTTCGCAGTGGACTCTTCAAATATTAGAACTTCAACAGGACAGAGGTTTTTTCACCGGTATTCCTTCACCGGGAGTTGAGAATTGCTGACATGAAAATGCCTGTTCGCTGTCTTTCTGAATACCTTGCAGTATCAGAGTCCTGATATGGAAAACTACCCGAGGATCAGAGGCGCAGGAGAGCAGTGTTTGTTCCAGTTCCTGGCAATTGAAAAAGGAATATTGAGACGATCGTGGTCGGTATGAATAGGGATTTTCAAAATGATGCTGATGTACAAACTAACAGTTGAACCATGTTTAACGAGTTTCCTAGCTTGATGTGTTAGGACTGAGACACTATATCATAGGTTCCTGTGAAGCAATAATAATGGAAACAATCATTTAATGTCATCACTGTGTTGTTTCGACCTATGGACAAATCAACACTGTGTATACAAATGCCTGTCATGTTCTAATATGTCCAGACGTGTTAACCACAGTGAAGTGGATGGAGTGTCTTTGGAAAATATGTCGTTCTATCTCCCTGAAAACCTGTTACCTTGCATGGCCCTCGACATCAGGAGGACAAAACAAGGCCGACTCAACACTGAGCTAGCCTACTGTGTTTCAAGCACACACCCATCATACGTTAAATTACATGGCACAAACAAGCCAAACGGATATTTGTATACATACGTTATGACCCAGTCGTTTAAGAAACCGCAATCAGCTCTACCTATTACTGTTGGTTTGTATTCCTGTTCGTCCTGATTATGATATGAGGTTTGTCCGCACCATCACCACGCTCGTGAGTTTTACCAGGTGGTGAACGTGTGAGACTCCATCGCTTCGGGCTTTCCTCCTACAACAAACTAATCTGCCATTACCAAACTGAAATATGTTTAAAAGCGGCGTTAAACTCACTATGACTGCATTAACATGCACTGTCGCCACCTCACACACTCAGTCTCGGCACGTCTCTCTCACGCAAGGTGGTCCAGAAACGTATCACGTGACCTGCTTCAGGAACTTCTTGTGAATATGCTCCTCCAATAGTATTGGTATACTGTGGCTTCGGCAGTGACTGAACTGTCATGCGTCTGTTCACAACGTTCGAACGTGCCTCCATTAATGCAATTATCGCCGAAGTAAGAGGGTCGATGGTAAATGGGGAATAGGGGAATCACGAGTGTGAGAAAACCAATGAGATGTTCAGATAACGGTGTTGCAGTCAGCAGATCAGACAGTCTGGCGAATTTATTGCCTTTTTATCTTCAACGTATTAATTAATACGGAAATATAATGTGTCTGCTGAGTCTTTTAATGTCATTTTGTATTTAGTTCTAAACAGTTCTATCACCAGATATTCAGTATAAATGTATTGTGATGCCATCGGTTATCTTTGCGCAGAGTGTTAAGAAAAGATGATTACTTATCAAACGATTTCTATGCTCATTGTGACGTTTTCGTTCTTTTTCTCATATATTCCAGTATTACGAAATAAATTCCGTATCTAAATTTGGTTTTGCGCACACCAGAAAACTATGGTTGTGAGTTTTGCAAGTGAGAAACACCTCCGCCCTGTATCTAGTCGGGCGTTCCTCCTAGATTTAGCTCACAAAATCATGGAATAGGTTTCAAGGCGGCGCCATCCTCACCTGACTCACTCACTGTTTGGTGACAGTTTTCATGACATTGTGCTTGCTGTCACTCTTAGACGCTTGCAGGTTAGTGGTGTAAATAGCCAAAGGGATTATCAGTTGTTTCTCTTGAATGAGTGAGAAAAACATCCATCTCCAGGTCAAGCTGCCCTGACATTGTGGCTGGAGCACTACGAACGTACCAGACAACCTCTTGTCCAGCATTATGGACCGTGTCAAATATTCGTTCTTTAGAACATGGGTAATTTAATTTGAGCTCTGGGTGCTTGATGTTACTTGTTTGGTGTTGATAACAACTGCAGTGTTTCTTTTCATGATTGCGTCAGTTTTATACACTTGATGTCCGGATGATCTACTGGATATAACAACATGATGTCCAACATAAACTGTAACCTTATACTGTAATGCGATAAATATGATCCACATTTAATTTACGTTTAAGTCTCTAAAAGCTGTATGATGTCGGGAGTTGATTAAACAGGATTTGATGACTACTGCAGCATACCGTGTTTACTCGTAAAGCATATATTCTCAATGGTGACGGGGTTATTAAATGAGGCTGGTTTAAAAGCTGAACGATATTTCTGTGTCTGTTTAAAGGCCAGGGTACCAGGGTCCAAGAAACCCATGGGTTTCAACTTAGTCTCCCATTGGCTACTCCTCAGCAGTGTAGATGTTATCCGACTGTTGACAGGACTGTAACGGCTATGGGTGCCTGGCAAGAGCCTGGCGATGCCAAAGGTTAACCTTGGAATTTACTACCAGAATAAACATGTGCCTTATAGTAAATGTCCAACAACCCTTTCACTTCATATTTTGATGACTTAAGATATTAATTTGATTATCATATATGGAACTTCAAATTTTACAGATTTTCTAAAAATAAAATCTCCAGAAAAGAGATGTCGGCATCAGGTAAGTGTATAACCCTAGCCGCGCACAGCATGGTGTCAGGGGAGTGGGGAGAGGGTCATTTTCCCAGCCTGAATGAAATATGAAACCCATAATGAAACTTTTCCCCACTCACAGGCTTGTTTCTATGGAAACGCACCTCCTCTTGCCACCTGGCTGACACAGTGGGAAATTCAAATCTGGATTTAAAAATGAGAAATATATTTTCAAAAAGTATGTTTAGTAGACTCTCTGCATCCATACTTTTTGCTTTGAGTCTTCATAACAAACTTCTTTTGACTTAATATGAGCCTGAACCGGTAAGTCAATTTTGTGATATTTCATAGAATGTACATGAATACTGCTTTGCTTTACATCAAAAGACAGCTTTGGCCATACAATGTGGCCACACCCCATCTATGTATAGGTTTGAACCCCAGCCTTTAACGTGGGCAAAAGCATGGGTTCTCAGCGGTTACAGAAAATGGCGAGTCGTGAGTTCGGGAGTATGGTGTTGGCAAACCGAGACTCATAATCAGGGTGTGTCTTGGATCCAAACCCACATTCTTTGCATTTCGGCACAACTAGAGTGAGTGAGTGAGTGAGTGAGTTATTATTAAACGTCACATCGGCAATATTTAAGCCATATCGTGACGAGAACATATGTGACATTGAAATGGAATAGATGTATATTATAAAAACCTGTCGAAGAAGGACAGTAAAATAACTAGGATATCACATTTACAACTAAAACTAGTGTGGAAAATTAAAACTAATAGCACAATGTGGACAATACAATATAAAAACTGGCTATAGATCGCCCACTGCTGAAGGTAGATCACCAAACTAGGGACCATGGGGACTTACAGTACCTTTGCTACCTGCATGGACCCTAGTTGGATTTATATCACCCCTTCAGCCGCTGGCGATTGAAGTCAAATTTAGCCAAAATTAAAATGACAAGAATACTACAGTTAAAACAGCTGGTAATATTTAAATTTCCTTTGAATGTTTCGGGACTTACATACCCTCTCAGGAGGACAATAATTTTACGGTACTTCAACCCCCTTTGAGGGTACAGCCACTAACAATCTCAGTTACTAATCTAAACTACCAATAATAAAATATGTATCTATTTACAAGTCAGTTAACAAATCTAATTCTTTTAAAAATGCAATTATTAAATGAGAACTTATATTACTAAAAAGATCCTTCATAGTTTGTGATTTGAAATAGATATCCCTTGTGATGGAATATTCAACACAGTCAAGTAGGACATGCTTGAGCGTGATTCTTTCATCACAAGGGATACAAAGCGGAGGATCCTCACCTTTTAATAGGTACTCATGAGTATATTTTGTGTGGCCAATACGACATCGTCGTATGATGACCTCTTCAAATCTGGACTGACAACCCAAGTAGGTGTAACCGATAGTTGGTTTTATTGCATACCTACTTGGCTGTCCCACTTCTTTTGCATCAGATCAAGATCTAATAGCAGCTTTGTAATCAGAGTATGGGATCAGAAGTGGTGTCACAGATTTGTTGAGTGCTGCCTTAGCAGCAAGATCGGCCATTGTTTTCCCAGAAATGCCAACGTGGCTGGGTAACCAACAAAAGACGATGTCGCATTGGCCAGTAGCAAGCTCATTATACATTTCAATAATTCCTAATAAACGTGGATGTTTACAAGAAATATTTTTAATAGCCTGAAGACAGGAAAGAGAATCGGAAAAGATTATGTATTGTTTATATTTACGGTGTTTATTAATATATTTAAGAGCTGTTAATATGGCGTTAGCTTCTGCCGTGAAAATAGAGCTGTTATTTGGTAGTCGAGAAGATATTGTTCAGGATCCAATGACAGTGGCACATTCGGCACAACTAAAGAACGCGACCCCGCTCAGCGGTGTCTTTGACAATTAGGCCTCCGGACAAACGACTGTATTTCTTGGTTACATGATAATATTTCAAAACATACATGCATATTTTGCTTATCTGTATTTAGCAGTTTGGGGAAACCAAATCATGCATACATTTATCATTGTTCGTATTGTGTATGGCTATCTGAACTTCTCATCATGGAAAACGGTCGTAGTGAAAATGGTCCATTTCGGGTACAGTTTCTCATGTTATTTGAGGCGTAATCACATTGTAAAATCTTCAGTCGGTTGCACTGGTAGAGATTTGTTTAACAGAGTTAACAGACGTATTCCTCGTATTCCATGGGTGAGGATATTTACGCTTGCTCCAAAATTATGTTTTATAGTGAGTGAGTTCAGTTTTACGCTGGGGACACCAGCAATGGGCCTCATACATTGTACCCATGTGGGGAATCGAACCCGGGTCTTCGGTGTGACGAGAGAACGCTTTAACCACTAGGCTACCCCACCGTCCCTAATGTTTTATACTGACTGACTGACTGACTGAGTTTGGTTTTACGCCGCTTTTAGCAATATTCCAGCTACATCACGGTGGGGGACACCAGAAAGGGGCTTCACACATTGTACCCATGTGGGGATTCGAACCCGGGTCTTCGGCGTGACGAGCCAACGCTTTAACCACTAGACTACCCAACCGCCCCTAATTTTTATAGGTTGTAAATGAGTGAAAGTATGTTTCTAAGAACAATGACACAATATTCAACACATTGTAACTCAATTCGGCTAAAGGAGAGCGTTATTATAGTATCTCGCCCATGGAAGTATTCTGTGCTTGAGAGGTTTCAAATACATAAAAGCAAAAGAGGTTTTCGAATTTCTGTTGCTTGTGTTCTGTTGCAACTGCAAAATAGAGCCTTGGTTCTTTTACGAATAGCTTAATTTAAAAAAAACCAAACTGTGCAAGGATTACCGATATCATAAATCTTTTGCTCGTGTGCGGATTTTTACCTCGCCGTTGTTTAACTGGAAAGCGAATCAACAGATATTTTCTCGTACCGTTCACCACATGTGCCCCTTCGTATGTAGGTATTGTGTGTATATATATGTATCAATCTATCTATTTATGAACGTCTTATTGTAAATATTAATGGCGTTTTTATGAACGTCTTATTGTAAATATTAATGGCGTTTATGTTGATTTAATATTATGTACATTGAGGCGATGCGACGACGAATGCAAAAGTATCATCGGGATAGTGTGACGCTTTTGGTTCAGCCTGATAGAGATAAGTATGGATTCAAACTTTGACAGTGAACGTCATATCGAGGATAAACATCAGACTGCATACAGTTGTATTGTAAGTATACAAGGAAAGCCGCAGTTTCACTTTTCATTTTCCCTGATTCCGGTCATAACCGGAAAAAAGAAAACAAACATGAGAAGGAATTAATCATACAGGTATAATTTATTCGCACTCACAAATATGTGTTACTGTCACGTCAAGAAAGACGAAATATAGCTCAACCAAAACCGTGCGAAAACAATAATATAATTTTTTTTTAAAATAAGTCGTTATAAGAAAAATACATTGACATTATCATTGTCTCTGCGGAAAGACAATAACATAATGACATTTACCTTAAGCGTAGACTGACATATATTGACGACCGAAAATGAGCTGGAGACACTTGTTTTCGAAACAAGTCTCAGAAATTTCCAACCATCAATTGCAGCAGCGAAATAGAGGCACTGTAGAAGTCATGTTATTACAGTCTGATCTAGGAGGATGTCTTTTTATTAATTTCTGTTTTTGTCACATCCTAGTATTACAATACTGTCTAACTAATCTACTGAATCATACAGAGGTATTTGAAATCTAACTTCTCATTTCATGTGATTGAATTACTTGCTCTGAAACTCGTAATGTTGTTTCAGTTCTCTGTTAACATGAGGTGGTTTTGTCGACGAAACCAACGTGTCCGTTTGGTGTATTGCTTTTTCTGGAATAGTATTATATGGTAATTGAAATGAAATGAAGTTGCTCTTTAACCAAGTGAGGGTCACTGATGTTGATGATTGTTGTGATGAGGGGATTGTCTCACTGAGAAAGATTACTCGAGACTACGTTTTGAAAGCAGATCGTAAATTGAAAAAGTAACCAAGTTCTCTCAGAGTTCAAAACAAGGCTATTTTAAGAAATAATAATGTACGTGGATTATGTTTGTACGTTGTGAACGTGTTCAACGATTTCCATTTTTTGGTACTTGTGCTTAGAGATCATAGCGAATGCTATGTTAATATGTGTCTGTGGTATACAACCCCTAAAGGACCCCTTAAGCAGTTCAAAGGATACGAGCAATGTTTGCCATTACAGAATGTTTATTCCTGTCTTCTCAGGATAAGTAGTCACAATGCACGATGTTAAGTTGCGCCAGAATCATAACCTTGTAAAACAAATCCGTTTACAATATATATGTGATAAGTTACACCCGTGCTTTGGCATTCATCAACTTGCTGTACGTATATGATTTCAAGTAGGCTAATACATACTCCTGAACCATGACAGAATAATTTATATCTATAAATTATGTTAATTATGTTATAAACAATGCAATTTTCAGAAGCTAAGTGCAAGCAAGTTATACGTGCAGTTTCTTTTCTGTGTTCAGACAATTCGTTTTCGATCGAGAGAGAGAGAGAGAGAGAGAGAGAGAGAGAGAGAGAGAGAGAGAGAGAGAGAGAGAGAGAGAGAGAGAGAGAGAGAGAGAGAGAGAGAGAGAGAGAGAGAGAGAGAGAGAGAGAGAGAGAGAGAGAGAGAGAGAGACTCTGACACGCCGTACCATCAAAACATACCTCATTGGAGTTTGTTGTAAAGCATGGGTTCACTATATGATTGATATTATCCACTTCCCGTTGAACATTGAATGGAAGTGACATAATTTCATCAAATTCATCCTTTAAAGCAGAGTTTCTCAATTTCTGAATAGCCGGAAGCAATTTGCTTTATCTCGAGTATTTAGTCCCACGAATCAGCATCTTCATAAATCATTTCTTTTCAACGACATCTGCAAGCTGCACCACTAAACACTCTTATCCATTCTCCTAACTAATTGGAGGTCCTACTGCAAACAAACCAACAAAACATGTGCTTCAAACTGAATATATGTCCACAAGGACTTTGAAATGATGGATTAACTGAATCGATTAACTTGAGATTGCAATGGGTGGCAATGGGTTTTCCTTTATTTTTACAAACATTGACTCCAGCAAGAAGTGTGATGGTCAAAAGAGCGAGTGGAGGTGGATTTACTTCTGCAGACTCAATTAATTTCCCATCTGAGCTGTGCTGGACATCATGGTCTTGACTGGTGGCTCATAGCCTGTGTTTGTTCCATTCAAATTTTCGGTTTGTCAGTACCATGTACATGCTCATGAGTCATGAACTGGAATACCATTTCAAACGGTGATAAACTCCCTATGATTTCATATACATCGCACACTGGTATTCACCTCTTAGTGTGTCATGGAAGCTGCTCGTGTAACGTATCAGAACATCCTGTGATTCTGAATATTTTGGTTTCTGTCGTAATTTAACTCAAACCTGCGCCTACTCGCATCATAACTGTGATAAACGCCGGGGTAAGTGGATCGATGGCAAATCATGGAGAGGGGACCCAGTTCACGGTTCCAGAAAGCGAATAAGATCTTCAGAAATGGGTGTTGTACTCAGCAGATCAGACTTATAGTCTCTTTATCTTCATCGTGTTAATACCGAAATAAAATGTGTCTGCGAAGTCGTTTAATGATATTTTGTATTCCCTACTGAAATAGGATATATTAAGAATCAGTGTAATCTAGATGCAATCAGTTGCCTTTGCGGTTAGAGTTTAGGGACGGAGTTAAGTTATTAAATGATTTCTATGTGCATTGTTCCTTTATCTCATATACTCCAATATTACGTAACCAAAGTAGACCATTTTAGACAGTGACCCTTTTTTAAGGGATCCGAGTTTAATAGAATGCAAATCCAAATTTGTCAGACTGTTATAAAGGTTTATAAAGATATTTAACGAAATTAAATCTTAATTCGGTGATTTTTGTACATTGCTCATGAAGGTGACACGATCCGTATTCTGTGTCAAAGTATGTTTATAATGATGACACAGAAATACTTTAGTTGTACATTCCGGATACCTATGATAGTGTAGTCTCTAATAGTTCTTCGTCTATCAACACCGTACCCGTGCTCTAGTGAGTGAGTGAGTGAGTGAGTGAGTGAGTGAGTGAGTGAGTGAGTGAGTGAGTGAGTGAGTGAGTGAGTGAGTGAGTGAGTGAGTGAGTGAGTGATGCTCTGGTGTAGCTGCCTGCACCTGTCCGGATTTTTGTAGTGTTAGCCGATGAGATATGTTGCAGTTACATGTGTACGCTCAAACATAAACTGGCTCCGAGCCGCCGACAACTGCTTGTTTTGTCCCTTTATGTCGAGCGTAACAAATACAATTTATTAACGTCGTGTGATGAAATACTCTCGCTATTTCCACTACACTAAACAGGTCGGAAAGCACCTTGTGGCCATATTAGAATACGGTTTTAACATCAACAGTGACCTTACCTGAACATAACTGATCGTCCACATTATACCACAGTTTCTGTAATTGTTCAGGAACAGGACCCAACCATAAACTTGATGAATAGTTATATCAAGCTAATGAATTCGTTTTGTTGACAGTTCACTCTAAATTTATAAATAATAGTCCCGGAGGAGGGAGCTGAACAATTTCAAATCGTAGCCTCCCCAGTACTGATTTTGTTTGATACTATTTTCAGTTAGTATGATGTCTTGGGCTCATGAAAAGGCCTGTAATACTCTCAGATTGTGGTATCAGTTTTTTTTTACAGGTCATTATATGTGGTGGGGGTCTGCGAGCATTTTCGTCACGTTTGGTTTGCTGCCCGACAACACCTCAAAGTTAATCATTGATAGTTTTACTACTATCAATCTAATCACTTTCATTTTGACTTTTGTGTACTGCTAAAGGATGTAGAAATTATTTGACATAATTTTATTTTGAAAAGAAATTCAAAATGACCGCCATTTTGTTTTGTCATGTTTTGCCTTCTCAGCACTTAAATTTCCATAAAAATGAACACCGAATGGTTCCATTTACATCCAAAGTTGATACTTTTGATGTTTTTGACACTTGTTTCTCCTAGAGTGATGGCTTGGGCACACAACAAGTCATTTTGTATGGTCATATCGTGGTAATTTAATTTTTGGCAGCTTATTCTTTGAGACAGGGGTATTTTAACGAATTTCCGACTTTTCATGGAAATGTGTGAGGGTGATTTATTTAATGGCAGTTAACATTATTGTTGTTACTAAAACAAGTTGTTTTTGTTTTCTCTTTACTTCTAGAGTGACGGTATGTTATCAGCAATTTTTACATATTACCCAGAATTCAAAATGGCCGCCAAAATGGCCGCCATTGTAGTTAAACTACATATACTTAGTGGAGGACTAAATTTGTACTGATATGAAATCCAAACAACTTATTAGGTGTCTAATGTTTAATACAGTATAGGAATAGCGCTAAATGTCAATGATATGGTAAATCAAAGCTCCACACTCCTAAAATATTTGATGAAATAACATTATCCAAAAGTGTTTGAAAACTATGCTTCATGGCCGATAACTACGTCTAAACTCTGGTTGTAGCTATTCTAATTGTTCTATCAGATAACTCTTAATCACATCCATAAGCTTGCAATTAACCTTCCTTTTCACTTTCTTTCATTTCATATTTTACTTCATGTCAGAATCGGACATGTGAAGATCCGGGTTAGAATTGATCTTCAATAACCCATGCTTGTCGTAAGAGGCGTCTAATGGGATCTGATTGTCAGGTTCGCTGACTGGGTTGACACATGTCATGATATCCCAATTGCGTAGATTGATGTTCATGCTGTTGATGCCTGGATTGTCTGGTCCAGACACGATTATTTACAGATCGCCGACATATAGCAGTAGTATATGTACTATAAGTATTACTTTGCAATTCCGTACTGAAACAAACCATATCTCAGTACATCAATCTTACTCAAAACTGGAGCAGAATACACGAGTAGTTTTCCTCATCAGGACTCTTGACGATACAAGGTCTTCACAAAGAGGGCGAAGAAGCATTTCCATGTCAGCAGTCCTCAACACAGCCACTAACATACTTCAGCGTCAGCGACATAATCCTCTTGACTGCGAGAGAATGTCTACTTGCTGCAGGAACAAAAGATATGATCACACAATGTGGAAAATCTTTAAAGCACAAACTCATTGATTCAGTTTACCAAGCAAAAGGACAAAATCCACCTTGTTGGGCCGGCACAAGTTAATCCAAGCTATGAAGTGAATATGCAGAAAGAACTAAAATCAATACTGGTATTTCAATATGTGCATCTATAACCAACATGATTGAATATCAGTCAAGACCATGATGTCGAGCACAGCTCAATTTTGAATTTAATTGAGTCTGCTTGCTTTTTGCATCTCCCCTCGTCTTTAGGGCTACCACCTCCTCTACTCGCTCCCTTCAAACCTCTTGTTGGAGTCAATGTTTGAATAAATAAATAAAAAACCCGTTGTCATCCATTGCAAGCTCAAGTTAATCGACTCGTAGTTTTGCGGCCCATCACTTCAAAGTCCTTGTGGACACGTATTCAGTTTGAAGCACAGGTTTTGTTGGTCGGTTTGCAGTAAGACCTCCAATTAATATTAGGGAAATGGATGAGAGAGTTTAGTGGTCCAGATTGCAGATGCCATTGAAAAGAGATGATTTAGAAGATGCTGATTCAAGATAAAGCAAATCGCTTGAGGCTATTCAGGAATGGAGAGGATCTGTTGTAAAGAATGTAATGGATGCCAGACGAGGTTCGTTTGCATTGCATTAAATGGACACTTTTTCGAAATATCAGATGAAGCTGTTTCAAAGACGCAGATGCCACTTTGGGCGATTTTGCAAGACGAATAGTTCTTTGTATACGAACAAGCAGTGTGAAAGACCTGTTCTAGAGTCTGAATGTTTAATGAAGTGCGTTCAGGTCAAATGAGGTTGCATTCTATACAATAAGTGGGTCACACCCTGTGCACTTGGTGTGATTACCTTGTTGTACTAAAGGATTTTTTAAAGGGACTTATTCTGCTCGAATGTGATTATTATGGCGTTTCATATGATGTGAAAACAATGAAGAATTACAATTGATAATATCCTCAAATATATTTTTTGTTATGAAATGACAACATGTAAAACAAATTAATTCTCCCAGTCCCTTTAAGTATTTCAAAGCCTCATTTATGTTTACAACTATACGTACGTACGTCCCAAAACTTTCAAGTTACATTTAAGCTTACCACATTTTTAAACGTAATATTGTTGTTCTTTTAAAATTCGGCTATTTTTTCCTACAATTGCCAGCGGTTGAAGGGATGGTGTAAATCCAACTAGGGTCCACTGTACTATGCACTGTAAGTCCCCATGGTCCCTAGTGTGGTTATCTACATTCAGTTGCTGGTGATTTATAGCCCGTTTTTATATTGTATTGTCTTGCATAATAGTATAAGTGTTTAGTTACATGTATATCTTTATCTGTGATACACTAGTAGTTTTACTGTTCATCGTAAACAGTTTTATTACTTCTAATATTATTGATCTTTACTGATAATTAATTGTTCTCGTCACGATATGGCTGAAATATTGCCGATGTGACGATAAATATTTACTCACTCACTCACTTTAAAACTATACATGCACCCACACAGCTAAAATTACTTTTTTTATACATTCAAAATATTAGATCCCCAAAGAAAATATTGCACAGATTATGATAAGGCGAATGCTCATATAACTGCCACATTTGAGAGATACAATTCGACAGAGACGTAATTGTAAACAGATAAGAACATAAATTATCACTTAGATGACAATACCTAGGTCCACCAGGAATTGATAGAAAATATGGGATGCTGATTCACAATTAGACATCATGTATGTTTGAAACACATTTCGTGTGTACATGTGATCAGAGTGAGTGAGTGAGTTAAAATTTATCGTCACATCGGCAATGTTTCAGCCATATCGTGACGAGAACAATTAATTGTATACATAGGAAGTAATGGTAAATTGTAAGAACCTGTCAACTAGCATGTCAAACTAAAAGATTATAATTAAGAAGACAATACAATATAAAACCCGGGCTATAGATCGCAAGCACCTGAAGGTAGATCACCATACTGGGGACCATGGGGACTTACAGTACCTTTGCTACCTGCAACGACCCTAGTTGGATTTACACCATCCCTTCAACTGCTGGCGATTGTAAGAAATGTTAGCCAAAATTAAAACAACAAGAATACTACGTTTAAATATCCTGGTAAGTTTAAATTGACTTTGAAAATTTTGGGACTTACGTATCCTCTCAGGAGGACAATAATTTTACGCTACTTCAACCCCCTTTGAGGGTACAGCGACTAACAATCTCAGTTACTAATTCAAACTACCAATAATAGAATATGTATCCATTTACAAAATCATTTAACAAATCTAATTCTTTTAAAAATGCAATAATTAAATGAGAACTGATACTATTAAAAATATCCTTCATAGTTCGTGTTTTAAAATATTTATCCCTTGTGATTGAATATTTAACACAGTCAAGCAAGACATGCTTGGCCGTGATTCTTTCATCACAAGGGATGCAAAACGGAGGATCCTCACCTTTCAATAGGTATTCATGAGTATATCGTGTGTGGCCAATACGACATCGTCGCATGATGACCTCATGATGTTGAGTGCTGCCTTAGCAGCAAGATCAGCCATTGTGTTCCCAGAAATGCCAACATGGCTGAGTAACCAACAAAAGACGATGTCGCATTGGCCAGTAGCAAGCTCATTATACAATTCAATAATTTCTAATAAAAGTGGATGTTTGCAAGAAATATTTTTAATAGCCTGAAGACAGGAAAGAGAATCGGAAAAGATTACGTATTGTTTATATTTACGGTGTTTATTAATATATTTAAGAGCTGTTAATATGACGTTAGCTTCTGCTGTGAAAATAGAGCTGTTATTTGGTAGTCGAGAAGATATAGTTCTGGATCCAATGACAGTGGCACATGCAACCGCGCCACCATCCTTGGACCCACCTGTAAATAGAGATTTGTATGTAATATATCATTTTTTAATTGATTATATTCTTGTCTATATTTTAATTCATTACAGTCCGTTTGAGTCAGAAACGGACCGATGAATTGCAAATTTTATCATTGTACAAAATTGCCACATAAATATAAATAGTACCCATGTTTATCATTTACTAATACCCAACAGCTTTCTTATATTTGAAAATTTTCCGGACTCCCCGCAAAAAGTTGTTTAAGAAACTATCATCATGAAAACGCAAAAGTTGTTATCTGTCGCGGCGGGGTGAAACCGCAGAAACGTAACAGCCAGTCATGGCGGGGAACATCTCAAAATCTATTCCGGGAGACCTGTCGGTTCCTCGTCCGTCGTAGTGTGATCGTCACGACTTAAAGGGATGACAAGTGGTGCCACAGTTGCCTGTTGTAAGCCATCCCGAGACCAGTAACCTTGTTCAATGACGTTAGCTACCTTGTTGACACAGTTTTGCCAAGTTTCAGTCGTGATTTTGTTAAGGGACTGTAGTTTTAGACTTCTTAAACTTTGTCAGAGTTAGGTCAACTCCAGGCCTCACCAGTTGCCAAGGAGGAGAAGAAAGAAGACGGGAAGGAGATATATTTTCCAGCTCAATGCCGGCAGCAGAAATGAATGGTTTAATTCTTAGCCCAAGAGGCGGACCAAGAGAAGACTTTTTGTTGTATAAATCCCCATAAAGAGGATTGAAAACACAGTTAAATGCAGGATTCGACTCGTTAGAATATATATATACTGTAATGACAATTTGATACGACGTTGGCTAAGGGATGGCTCATCAGCCTCAACATAGAGACTATCAGTAGGAGATGTTCTAAAGGACCCAAGACAAAGTCTTAGGCCTTGGTGGTGGACAGAATCAAGTAGTTTTAGGTTGCTTTTGCAGGCTCCACCATATACGATGGATCCATAATCTAGTTTCGAGCGGATCAATGATCGATACAGGTGGAGGAGGGTAACTTGATCCCCTGCCCACTTTGAGTTCGAAACAACTTTCAACAAATCAAGGGCCTTCGGGCATTTAGCTTTAAGGGATTTAATATGCGGCAAAAAAGTTAAATGGGAGTCGAAAATTAGACCCAAGAACTTGGCCTCCTTTACAACTTTGATCGGAGTGCCATTTAATCATAGTTCTGGGTCTTTATGCGGCTTATATTTTCTACAAAAGTGCAGACAATTAGTTTTAGACTTAGAAAATTTGAAGCTGTTTTCAAGACTCCATTCTTTATTTTATTTAAACACAACTGCAATTGCTGTTCAATAGTATGCATATTTTTACCGCGACAAGAAATATTTAAATCATCCACAAAAAGTGATCCATCGATTGAATCGTTTAAAACTTTGGATACACTGTTGATCTTGATACTAAATAAAGTGACAGACAAAATACTGCCTTGAGGGACACCCTGATCCTTATTGTAATGATCAGACAGGGTTGAACCCACTCGGACTTGAAATTGCCTGTCTTTTAAAAACTGTGATATAAAAAGAGGCAAACGGCCTCTCAAACCAAAATCATGTAAATCCTTCAAAATGCCATGCTTCCAGGTCGTATCATAAGCTTTCTCGAGATCAAAGATAATTGATACAGCATGTTGTTTATTTACTATAGCATTTTTCACAAAGGATTCTAAACATACCAAATGATCAATGGTACTATGATTTTTCCTGAAACCACATTGAATATTTGTTATAAGGTTATTGGTTTCAAGATACCAAGTTAATCTATTATCCACCATACGTTCCATGGTTTTACAGACACAGCTAGTTAGAGATATCGGTCTGTAATTCGACGGATCTGTATGATCCCTGCCAGGTTTTGGTATTGGGACTACAATGGCATTACGCCATGAAGGAGGAAATTCCCCAGACGTCCACATTTGATCAAATATATCTAAAAGTGTCATCAGACATGGTTCAGGTAAGTGTTACAGTAGCTGGTAATGTATATTATCATCACCCGCTGCAGTGTCATGAGCATGCTCAAGAGCTGTATGTAGCTCATGTAATGAAAATACTTCATTATAATCTTCACCGTTATTTGATTCGACATTAAGTTTTGTTTTTCCTGTTGTTTCTGATATCTCTGAAACACAGGGACATAATTTGCCGATGATGAATTTTTGGCAAGAGTTTCGCCAATTTGTTTTGCAATTTTAGACTTGTCAGTAATTAAATTATCACCATCTTTAAGATGGTGTACAGCAGATTTTGAACCTTTGCCTTTAATTCTTTGAACCATGTTCCATACCTTGGACATCGGCGTGCGTGAATTAATTTTGGAGACATAATTTCTCCAAGATTGCCGTTTGTTTTGTTTGAAGGTACGACGCGCCTTTGCATTGAGTATTTTAAATTTATTTACGTATGGACAGTTGGGTGATGGCGGAAATAATTTTCTGCCTTTTTCCTTGCTTTTCTGGCTTGCCTACAATCTGTATTAAACCACGGTTTCCGTACATGTGGAGTCGTAGAGGACTTTGGTATACACTCATCAGCTATTTCATTCAAAACGTCAGAAAAGGTCTAAATGGGATCAGTTATATCGCTGAAACATTCAGGTCGTAGTTTCGATTTACACATAGTTTGATATAAGGACCAGTTAGCCTTCGAAAAATTCCATTTTGTATACGATGGAGTATCAGATGGAGTTATTTCTGAAAGAATAGGTGGGAAGTGGTCACTTCCACAAAGGTCATTGTGAACTTCCCATTCAAATTCATTGAATAGATTAGAATCGGAAATAGACATATCTAAAGAAGAGTATGTGCCGGTCGCTGGATGCAGATAAGTGCTTGAGTCGTCATTAAATATACACAGGTCATTATTAGAGATAAAATCTTCAAGTATTTTACCTTTGGCGTTAGTGTGTGAACCTCCCCAAAGTGGGTTGTGGCCATTGAAGTCGCCCATGATAACACAGGGCTTCGGTAGTTGATCATAGAGAGACTGAAGATCAGCCTGCTGAAGTGCTGACAAAGGCGGGATTTATAGCTAGAGAACATAAAGTAAAATCAACACCCAGAGTAAGCCGTATTGCTACACCTTGAAGATTAGTTTTGAGTGTAACAGGGCTGTGAATAATATCTTGTCGCACAAGGATAGTTGATCCTCCAGTGGCTCGATCACCCAGGAGGAGAAAAACAATGATAGGCTTTAAACTGACGTATGGTATAATTATCCGTCTGTTTCAGGTATGTTTCCTGCAGACAAAATACTGATGGTGTTATATCCTGGACTAATAGCTGTATTTCATGGAAATTAGTTTGTAGTTCGTTCCACTGCACGATGTTTTAGAAAAAACCCTATCTTTTCGGTGGGTTAATAGGGGATCTACCCCTCACCTTTTTCGAGGGCGACAAGCTATGTTCCCTAGGATGAAAGTTTTCTGACAATTCCATGTCCTCAAGCGATCCGTATTTATTGTACAATTTTACTGGATTATCTGAACCCTTCGGAGGTCTGCCACTCTTTTTGAAGATTCTGTTCTTGAGTCGGTTTTACTTTGAACATTATTCTTCGAGCTTGTTTTTGCTTGAGATTTTTGAGTTGAATGAGACAAAGATTGTTCTCCGAATACAGATGAAATCTGACTACAGGGCTGTGATGGGCCTTTAGTGAGTGAGTGAGTGAGTGTTGATAGAGGTGGACCAAATATACCCCCGGGTCCACAACGGGGGGTTGAAGAGCGCTTAGCGTTACCCAGCACCCACCACGAGGAGGTGGCTCTTCACGGGTGCCACATGTGATCAGACCGTACATACATGTAAATTAACATGCATGTGATTTCGAAGCTGAACCCTTTGGAATATCCGCTTTTAAAATATGTCCCCAGTCGTCAGTAAATGAATTAGTTGTTTTTACGGCAGCATGCGACAGCCGATCAGCACTACCACAGCCTTTCCGCTTAATGTTGGATAAAAGCCAGAAGTGATGCAGATCTGGGGCTTTGGTGAAACGCGCGAGTTGTGGCATGAGGAATAGGATTCGGACCCCCGCACACTGAGTTCGAGGCAACAGTTATGACAGTCCGTAAATTCTCAGATTGGTCTTGCTACATACCTGCCTGAAGGAGGGTTCCGTAATAGTGGTGTGTCATGTAACGAGCAGAAGATATGTTTGCCATTCATGTGAAACAGCGGTAATACAAACCGTAAAATATATACAACGGGCATAGAATAAGCAGGATCCCATCATTGTGATATACCTGATTGCAGAGCCATGATTGTTTAATCATCGTGATTTCGCTTTCCGGGAGCCGAGAAAGACGGGGAAACTGTTTCAATGTTAATCTTGAGAAAAATGAAAGTCATTACTCCGTAGCTGTGAATCGTTAATCCGTCTTTTGATTACTTTTGCATTGTTCAGATTGTTTAACTTTCACGCTTCATATTAAACTATGCATTGTTATTACGTGTTCTGATAATCTATAGCTTTCATTAAGACCTGTTCCCAATTGCGCAGATCGATGATCATGCTGTTGATCACTGGCTTGTCTGGTCCAGACTCGATTATTTTCAGACCGCCGCCATATAGCTGGAATATAGCTGGCAGTTTTAAGTCCTCAGAGCCAAGCTGCAACTTAACGACTATAAAACAGAAACAATGGTCATCTCCACAATCTCAAGACAACGAAACCTTATCATCAAAGATATCTCTATTGGGCAATCTTCGATTCCTTTTTCTCCTCTTGTGAAAAACCTTGGCGTTCTTTTGGACTTAAACCTCAGCATGGACAAGCAAATAAATCATCTAGTAAAGACCTGCCACTACCATCTGAAGAACATCGGCAGCATCCGCAAAGTCCTAACAAAAGAAGCCACTGCCACCCATGTGCAGACACTGATTTTATCCCGCCTGGATTACTGCAACAGTTTACTGTTTGGCATCTCTTCCTCTCAACCCCATCGTCTTCAGAAAATCCAGAACAAAGCTGCACGCATCATCACTCTCACCAGTACTTGCTGTCACATCTCTCCCATTCTAAACTCTCTACACTGGCTCCGTATTCGTGAAAGGATTGACTTCAAGATTCTCCGCCTCACCTACCAGTCTTTCTACAACTCAGGACCTAATCATCCGCTGCCAGTGCGGCGTAAAGCTAAACTCACTCACTTACTCATTAACACCTATTTTATTTACGTTCAGTAGCCATTCAGTTAAACTTGTTTCAGATATTTATGAAAACTGTGGCAGAAAAAACGTACATTTGTTTGGAACCGCTTGTGTATAAAATCAAATTTAACCTGCCTAAAAAAGAGATCGCTCGGCCATAACTGTTTATAACCTGTGATGAATGACGAACGCTTGTGTCGACGAATACCTTCACAACATACGTTCTGGTTTAGGCACCTCAGTAACGTCATTAAACTCCATCACCCCGTCTCTACAGACCGTTAATGGAATTATACCACAATTTGGCGCAGAACCAGCATGTGTGAAGGTATGATACCATCGTCAGTTATCGACGTTGTTGAAACCCGCTGTTCTGCCGTTTGATGTTTACTCCCAATCGTCGTTTTTGGAAACAGTCACAGCAGAATCGTAATCACGACTAATAGGCCCTTTCATGAGAGTGCCTGGGGTGTGTTTAATGTCGCTGTTGGCGGCGTTTTGTTCACATCAATACTTTTAAACACACTACTGGAGGAAAACTCCCAAAGGCACACATGGTAGATGTGACCACTCACTTAAGGTATGATGCTGACCGAATCCGCCATTCTCACATTCAAACAAGTAAAAACGACAAAAACATTTCTCATAGTCTTACACAACCATATGAACTGTTTTACAGATGCTCCCAGTACTAAGATAGTATACTATTATAATCAAACATTACAGCAGAAACGTTTTCTCCTGTTATGTATGTGTACACCTTACATCGTAAAATACATCACTCATTTCAAGAACTCTGTTATCACTAACATCAGCACAAACATTAGTCAGACTTAAAATTCCTTTTCACGTAGATGATGTATGCGTGACAGAAAACTTTGAAACAGCCGTGCGAGTCCACGCAGTTTTCCAGTTTGATGTGGAAGTGTGGTATGGGTTTATATGTGAAACTCAAGGTATTTTCAGAATGGACGAGTGAGGAATTTGTGATGGGGACTCGCGCCTGTGCTTCGTGTTTCTTGACGCTCTTTTTAGCTATTACCTTTTACTTAACAGGACTTAATTACAAACCTTCTAAGTTGGGCTAAACGTTTTAAATGCGGTTCTGTTGGCGCTTAGGTATCACAACTGCCATAGCGGAATGCTTGAAATTTACGAGCAGTATTTTCTACCTAAACACTAAAGAACAAACACTCTTGGAAAACAACAAAATGTTTCAACTTTACCGAATACCATGCACATTAAAACGTTAAACACGCAATACCTATGTAAGGAGACCAAACATACAAACCGACCGCGGGTAGTAGCTAGGTTTACAGAACTGTAACCTAAATTCGTGGATAACCTTGATTCGTGGATCGCGGAAATAATCATGCTAGCTCGTAAATTAAGTCTCGACTGACGTCACGAAGCGGTACTTTTGATGTACATACAATGCTACGCCTCGCTGACAAAAAGGTTCCGAATCTCTGCATTACAGGCAAGTACACTAAATATAATTGTCCAGCACTGAGATAAATAGCCCCAGATCACTAATACCACCATTACCAAATTTTACTTTTACAAAATGTCAAGTAAAAAATATACCGTTAGCTCCAACCTTCTCACTTCTCGTTGTCTGCTTTCCTTGGTGTTAATACTTACTGCAGTGGGATGTCGTACATATAAAGTAACCGACTACGTAATCCACGAAACATGGTGACGTCACATTTGTGTGGGCACACAAATGGGTGATGATTGCAAATGGCTTCCGTAAACAAACGTTTCATTCACGAGTGGAATATTAGGCATTTTCAATTTGCTGAATCAATGAATAAAATAATCAGTTCGTATACAAAATGAAATCATGCATTTAAAATATGAATCAAGGTTACGCGAGTGTACTCTAATTTAAATGGCCATGGTAACACATATATGCTCAGTTGTTGATACCTTTTTTCGCATACTTTCACAGCCACTGGTAGGGCCTCAAATCCTCATTTTCTTTCATGTGTTCACTTCTTCGTTTCCATCGGTAAATAATCACGGTACATTATACCACACATTAGGACGTTTGTATTGACTTCGCGGAAATACTGGCTTCATGACATTCCGCTTAACATCAGATTCACATGCATCCACGACCTACATGGAGTTGAAGACATGATGAATTTCCAGCCATTAGATATTCAGCAGGGAAATGTACACATTAGTCACTTCGAAATGTGTGCCTTTTAAATACAGTCTATGGTTATGGTATAAATTTCTAATCATGATTTCGTTACATCCTAGAAGTACATGATGCTGTGTCGGTTAATGACTCACCCAGTCAAATTTGTGATCTTCTCTTTCAGTAATTGAAATCCCTTTTCTGAGACTCGTTATGTTATTTCAGATCTGCGTTACGATGAGGTGGAGGTGGAAAAACAGTCATGTGTTAGTTTGGTGTATTGCCTTTTTTGAACGGTAATAGCTGGTGAAGAACTGGAAATTGCTCATAAGCCATGTGTGGATCATTAAATTTGATGATTGTTTTGATAAGGGAACCGTCTTACTGAGGGAGATTACTCTTGTCACCGATGTAGAAAATTATATTTTGAGAGCAGAGCAAGTTGAAAGATTAAACATATTCTCACAGACTTCTAAACAAAAATCATTTCGAAAATAGTTTACAAGTTAAATACGTGGATTATGCTAATGCGTTGTGAGCTTATTCAACTATTTCCAGCGTCGTATTAATGAAATCTTTGCGAATACAGGGTGAACATGAGTTCTCTTGTATATACCATGCCGCTACAGAGAAATCCGCTAAGCTAAGAACGCAAAGGACCATAAGACGAGGCGTTAAAATAAAATATCTACAGTTTCCGCCAGATCCGGTGATCGAGATTAAGCCCGATTTTGATACTTTAATTTTGTCTGGTGGACCATACGTTCATTAAGCCACATCCATATTTGCCATTCTTCAACATTTAGCTGTTAAATATATCTCCATGCTTCAAACGATGGAATCAACCAACGATAATAAATGTGTGATCATATTATCCCTTTAGCTTGTAGTATACCGATTCACCGCAAGCAGCTGGTTCATGTGTTTGGTCTCCTTAAAAAGCTATCGCGTGTTTGATGTCTTGATGTTCGTGGTATTCCTTAAAGTTGAAAACATTTTTCTCTTTGCTAAGAGCATGTATACTTTAGTATTTAGGTAGAAAATATTGGTCGTAAATATCAAGCTCCTCTTTAACAGTTGGGATGCCCCAGTGCCAACAGAACATCAGTTTTAACGTTTGACTTCAACTTAGAAGTTTTGTGATTAAGTACTGTTAAGTAAATGCTGAAAGTTAAGAGCTAAGTTAAGTCAAGAAACACGAAGCACAGGTGCGAGTCCCCACCACACATTCCTCATACGTCCATTCTGAAATGCCTGGAGTTTCACATACATCTCCATACCATACACCCGCATCGAACTGGTAAACTGCGTCGAAAAGCAAAGTCGAATGGATGTTTCAGCGCCATATACCAATCTCTGCTAAAAGGATTTTAAAATCTTCATATAATATTTGTGTTGATGTGAGTGATAACAGAGTTCTTAAAATGAGTGATGTATGTTTTGGTGTAAGGTGTAAACATAGGTCACAACGTAAACGTAATAGAGTCTATAATATACTCATGCCAATAATGGTTGGCACCTCACACCTCACCCCACCCCCTCTCCAATTAAAAAAAATGAAGGGGGTGACAACCATTATTGGCATGAGTATATTTTGATTGTCATCTTTATGTAAAGTAGTAGTAGTAGTAGTAGTAGTAGTAGTAGTAGTAGTAGTAGTAGTAGTAGTAGCAGCTACCTTGACACAAAACAAGTAACGCAAACACTGGCCATGGTAACATGTATCTTACACACCAGATTAGATATATATTATCTGTTTCTAGCCTACTTAAAAACCTCTAATAGAATACCAATCTGCGTTTATTGAACAAATGTGTCACACCATGAAACAATTTGACCAAAAACTAATGAAGCGTATTAAAGCGCCACTGTACTGGCAACATAGTGGAAACATACATGTATATAAAAGAAACCACAGACACAAAATATACTGTTCCTTACCTGTATGCATGTAAATTCGAAATGGTTTAAGCTTCTGTATCAACCTGTATGCCAAGAGGGATAATTTCGATTTTCAAATGTTGAAGTTTGCCATAAACGCTGGTTAGTTCAGCGTATGTCCTTATCATTCAGCTTTCACTGAAATCCAGATTGCTTACAAGTCACTATCTCATTCACGAACATGATGCGTTATACTGTCATGTACCATGGCGTTTTCATGGAGTTTACACATGTCCTTGCCCACTAGCTCTGACGTTTTATTCGTGTAAGAGTGATCGCTAAACCTTGAGCAACACAGGCTGATTTTAGTCATCCGTGTACTATTCTCGGCAAAAATATGTTTTTATGAATAGTCTATGGCGTTGCGTTCTTGAAAGTAAGTGATACCGATACATTGAATACACAGTTTGAAGGTTACTCAAATGCACCATTGATAAAAGTATGCAAAGAAATACATGGCGAGACAAACAGTAAGTGAATGAATGTTGTGTCACGGCGCATCAGCACCACTGCAACTACACCAGTGTATTATTGAAGCATTGATTTAACTATCCTTATCAATTTATGCGGTCAAACTCGGCAGGTGAAGGCAAATAACGAATACGTTTTCAATACAGGTCTATAAATTTACTATGATTATCTGCCGTGGGTGCCTACCGGAAATGAGAGTGTCTGGGAAGAGTCCATCAGTCCAATTACTGTGGGAATATATTCTGTGGACACTATGATGACTATGTGGTCATTATGTGGCTCGTGATTTTGTATTCGTGGATTCGTTCTATTATGCTTCTTTGATCACATCGCCGTACTGTTCTCCGTCCGGGAAACCAAGAATTACATTGTCATAATCGTTTTAACCACTTTAAATTCCGAGTTAAAAATCCGCTTATTGTTTTGGTTCTCATTTGAATTAGATGGATTTCTCAGAATCTAAAATTGCCTTTTCTGAATGGGAAATAATAGCACTTAGAATGGAATTAAGTTGTTCATAAGCCATCTGAGGATCAAAACCGTTGGTGATTGTTGTGATAAGGAAATCGTCTAGCTGGGAAATATTGCATTGATGCCGATGAAGAAAATGCAATTACATTAAAGAACAGACAGTAAAATGAAAGATTAAGCAGATTCTCAGAGATTTTGAAATAAGAAGTATTCTTTTTGGAAAATGTCATGGGTTTTACACCGGAGCTTGTCAAACGATTTATAGAGTTTGTTTTAGTGGACATGATAGTGAATCAAAGTGTGGAAATGAACCTTCTGGAGAAGCCCTGTGGAATCAAAGCGCCGAAGGGGATCATTAAACAACAATGAGCGTTCATCATGACTATTCATCTTCTTTCCAGAGACAGAAAGCTTACATTAAGTGACGCAATTCTCTGCAGATCCAACTAATAATCGTTCCGCATCAAACCTCTTCTTTTGGTTTCACCCACAAGGGGAACGTCAAGGTCATGCCTCACTCAAATATATAGAAAACAACAACTTTCTTACGCGTTCACATCACCCTGGAACCATTATGTCAGTCTTCGATTCCTAGTATGGACATTCTTTGACTTGTTTTGGGTAGAATATTTAGCGTCGAGAAAATGGATCGGACCATTGTTACATATTAGTCTTACTGTGATCACCGAACCCATGGTATATTACACACTCTTGTAGCTAGGAATCAAACATTTGACATGGTTTAGCTGACTCCGTTTCGTTGTCCCCCGATGGCGTGGATTGTTGTTCGTGGTTTCAGTCACTGTTTTCCGGGCCTAGACCAATTATGTTTAGCTTGCTGTATAATATCTGGATATTGTCTGTGTTGTTGACCAACGTCCGTTATTTACAATTTACATTCACATCTTCGTCGCTATTACTGTTAATCTGTCAGTGAAATAGAATAATCTGATGCTTCAAAGGCAATCAGATGTATAGTTTCTGTTCCAGCTATAATATCATGACTTGCAGTTAGCATATGACAACGCCAGAAAGTAAACGATTATCGGCCTAGCAAATACGATTGGGAGTAAAGGGGAGTAGAAGCTTGATTAATGAAAGTATGTTTTGTATATAGAGAGATGTTTTATGTTTATCTGTAAGGAAAATGACATACTAAGCCATCGATATATATTAGTGCCACCGATCGCGAGCTCTATGTTTATTCCGCACGGTTATAGCTCACAGTCATTTAAATATTTGGTCTTGAGAACAAAACCTCCATGTCTGAATGTCTGTTACACAATAAGCTATTGTCTAATGATGTCAGTATTTGTATACCTACGTAATGAATTCACGTTTGTCGCCTCCTACGACAAGCATAGGTTGCTGATGAGAACAGGCTTCTCTCAGTGTGGACCAGCTACACACACATGTTAGGAAATTACTTGATGTTCCTCTTAAGCTGGCCCGTGAAGATCCGGGGTAGAATCGGTCTTGAGCAACCCACGCTTGCTACAAAAGGCGACTATGCTTGTCGTAAGAGGCGACTAACGGGACCGGGTGGTCAGGCTCGCTGACTTGGTTGACACATGTCATCGGTTCCCAATTGCGCAGATCGATGCTCATGCTGTTGATCACTGGATTGTCTGTTTCAGACTCGATTATTTACAGACCACCGCCATATAGCTGGAATATTGCTGAGTGCGGCGTAAAACTAAACTCACTTACTCACTCCTCTTAAGCTATTATGTGTATTCTTTTTACCCAATTACTAATTGTCTATATATGTCTATATATATATGTATCAAATAAACTTTTATAATCTGTCATAATCCCTTAAGGGATGGCTCATCATATGTATTGTATCATGTGACTTGTATATATTATATTTGTTTAAGGTGAGGCTTAAATAGAATATAAATATTTGCCTGTCTGTCTGTCTGTCTGTCACATACCCAGGGATGTGTATACGGTAGAGAAGTGACAGAGCAGCACATGGGAACCTTCTGTGGACAATGGAAATTTTATACCATTGTTTGTATAGTGCTACTCGAAACTAAGCGTGACAGAGTAGTTTGTTGATGTGGCGAATGACCTGCTTTCGAAATGACAATAATGATGTAATGACAATAATGGCACTTATTGGCATGCTACTACAGTTTAAACGGTCCTTCGGATGATAGACGAATTGCCTCACGCATCATTCTACAGAACTGAGTCATGATGGCCCTTTAAGACACAGACATACGCACCGAACTGATACATATGTTTAGCTTTAGGAAAAGGAAACTCACTCTTCGCTTTTAAGTAGTTTTCTTTAAGTAACGAATGGTTTGGTTAAAAAATACGTGAAATTGAATATTTAGTAAAACATGCTGCTCGTAAACATGAGACTTCTTCTTTGGCAGTTGTTAAAGGTTTTAAACGCCAAACTTCAACATTAAATGTTGGTAATTTAGTACCTTCAACGAAATACTTTAAAGCGAAAAACATCTTCCAAACACACCAAGACCAGGTGCCAAATTCCTCCTTAAACTTTTCACTTTATTCAGAGCCATTTCCTGTCATCGGCATTTACTAAAATATTCTTCGGCTTCCCGAATGCAAAACATCAATTTTCCTGTGAATATATTTGAAGTTTTCATAGATGTGTGTTGATGTTCAGGAGGGCACAGTGTGCTACTTCAGTAATTAGTCTTGTAACACAGAAGATAAAGCTGTTGATACTTTAATAACGCTCTGAATGAGCCGAATGAGTTTAAATGGGTTCACTTGAATTTTGTGTCTTTGATACTTAGAAATATACTTTCACTCTTCTACAACCTGTAAAACATGAGGGGGCGGTGGGGTGGCCTTGTGGTTAAAGCGTTCTCTCGTCACGCCGAAGACCTGGGTTCGATTCCCCACATGGGTGCAGTGTGACGCCCATTTCTGGTGTACCCCGCAGTGATATTGCTGGAAATATTGCTCACGATTATCGCCACTAATATGTCTTTATTATTTATAAAGTATAAATAAATTGTTATTCATTGATGCACATGGAAAGGCGTTGCAGTCCTTGTAACCAAATGTGCATAGTTATAAAAGTTGTTGATGCAGCACACTGATTGTGGCAATAGTCTTTGGTGTTGGTGTCTGTCTATGCTGTAATAGTGTCGAGAACGATACTGTAGCCTCATTCACAAGGGAGCAGTTTCTTCTCAGCAGACCACTCTTGTAATCGAGAACACATACTTATGGGGGATAAATCCACTTTATGCTGTCCTGATTTCTTTATCTGCGCATGCCTGTCTTCAGTTACTCACCACATTTATGGACAAAACATAATGGTTGACGTTAACGCCTATAAAAATGACAAACAAGACAATTTACATCCAACCGATCGAGACACCAGGGCAACCTATTGATTGTATGTTCTACAGTTACTTTAAGTTACTTTTTTCATGACAACGATCCCTTTCAATTTTAATGGAACCTAAACAGTAAGTGAGATATGCTGTCTCTTTCCTGTCTAGTTATAGCCCCTCATAGAATATCTGTCTGAGTTTTTGTACACGTTATGTCAAAACCTGACGTGAGAGAGAACAAAATCGAATACTGATCGAGTCTCCATTATTAAAAGGATGTGATGTTGTCCCCGTCAAGCCTTGGATTGTGTTCTGACAGAGAGACACAGACAAATAAATCGTGTTCTGTTGCATGGGGTTTGGGAAAGTCAAGGGGGTTCAGTAACTGGGGTTGTCTACTTACGAACGTCATATTCTTTGTGAACCTATTGACGCCATGACGATTGGAGGCATTGCAACTGAGGGGTGTTCACTTTGTATTTATCTTCAAAGACAGCATGATAAATATGGCAATGGCAGTGATAGACAATTTAATCAGTAACAGACCACTGGCCAGTGATGCATAGGTATGATATTACAAACATCTTTGGATTGTTAAGTGAGACTGAAATTCTGAAGTGATATGAAATACGCGACTTATTTTGATACCCAACCTATTTTGATTAGCAACACGTAAACACAAAAATAAATAATTGAATACTGTTTTACGCTGAATTCGTAATTGTGCGGCTGATTCCTCCTTTCATAAACACGGACAATGTATCCTCGAACTTTATTCATCTAAATTGTTATTAAAGTGTCGCTTATACAATAATCGTTGGCATGACATCGACTTGGACACATAATGCTGCTGGTCGAGATGATTGTATATGTGATATCCCTGTCAGTACCAATCGTATGTCTGGGGAGATATGAATCTCGTGATGCTACGTAATCAGTAAGAAGCTGAGACAGAATCATATGTTTGAAGAACTTAATCAACTCGACAGATTCCATTCCACGAGATACCTGGCGATATCATTAGATAACACGCGATGTAAACACGCTGTTAGAACCTTGTTTGATCCCGATTGCAATAGTTTACACTTGGTGCCGCGGGGGATTTATTGCTATATTTACCAGACTGATTGCATGCACGTCCAAGAAGACACTGTATAGTAGAGAATACCCTATAGAGAGTGAGTGAAAGGCAGATAAAGGAGATGTAGAAAGAAAGATACGGAGAGATTAGGACAGGGACAGTGGAAGGCCATAGGTTTACACGAGTGGGATAGAGAGGGGCAGAAAAATAGAGACAGTAGAAGAAAGAAGGTGGCAATTTGGGTATGGTTAAAAGGAACGACAAGTTACTTAATTTCGAATGGCCAGTTTACCACGTAAACGATTATTTAAAGAAGGTATTTTAGAAAATATAAATTACGCCTATGTGCAGTTACAAGTTCTAAAATACAATGAGAGAAATGAATGTGTGTGTGTGTGTGTGTGTGTGTGTGTGTGTGTGTGTCTTTATGTAGTTGATACACATGATGTACCTGAACCATGTTAAACTCAGTATGAATGTTTCCTCCAGCTTACACATCGCTGAAATAACGATCCTGACACAGCTGTCATGCATATGACGTGAAACAGATTGGGATACAGCCTTAGGGTACAGACGATCCATTGAAAAATGAAAAAAAAAATAATTTACATTTCTTTTCTTTGTTACTGTAGTCAAATATGTTTTAAGGTTGAAGAATCTGTTGATCACAAATCAGTGGATGATGAAAGCAATTGTAGGACTGTATCTTGATCACTCATGGGGGCGGTGGGGTTAGCCTGGAGGTTAAAGCGTTGGCTCGTCACGCCGAAGACCCGGGTTCGATTCCCCACATGGATATAATGTGTGAAGCCCATTTCTTGTGTCCCCTGCGTGATATTGCTAAAAGCGGCGTAAAATCATACTCACTCACTAACTCCCTCATTGAGTCACATCGGCAATATGTCTGTCATATCGTGACTAAAAACAAGTTAAAATTTCATAATAAATACAGGTAAATTATAAAACTCTGTCTACGAAGGACAGTAAAATATCTAGTTTATCACAGTTTTCAATTTAAAACTATAAAACATTTGAACTATATATGACAATACAATATAAAAACAGGCTATAGCTACAGCTTGCCAACGGCTGAAGGTTGGTCACCATACTAGGGACCATGGGGACTTACAGTACATTTGCTTCCTGCATGGACCCTAGCTGGATTTACACCACCCCTTCAGTCGTCAGCAAGTTGGTATGTTTAAATTTACTTTGAATGTTTTGGGACTTACGTACCCCTACAGGAGGACAATAATTTTACAATGCTTCAACCCCCCTGTGAGGGGTGTGTGACCAGCTGCTCAATTAAACTACCAATCTATCTAAACTATTTATCTATCTACAAAACATTCAACAAATCTAATTCTTTTAAAAATCCAATAATTAAATTGTTTTAAGAACTGATATTATTAAAAAAGATCCTTCATAGTTCGTGATTTGAAATAGTTATCCACTCCCTCATTGACCACTCATGTTGTTAGAAAAGGAAGTCAGAACCATGTTTTAAAAGGCATGTGTGTAAGAGAGTGGAGAGGACAGAAGATTAAAGATGTACACTTACTTCCCATGTAGTGATATATAGGTAGATGCATTGAGTTACATGCATCTTCTTTGATCAACAGTGGCCTGAAGACACTGTATTCATTACATGTTTACTTCAGAACAGGAATTGATTAAACGAGCCTCAGAGCTACACATTAAGCAGTAATCACAAACTTAGGGATATATTGAGTTTGTGATGTTGTCTCAAGGTCATCCTGGGGCATTTTTTGTATTCAACGCTCAATCAGATATACTGCTTCTGACCAGAAGCAGGGTCAATTCAAAGTGAAAAAGTCGTTTACAGAATATAACCTGTAAAGTATTGAAACAATTTCACTCACTTAATTTTCAAGTATATGCTATTTTCACATCCTCTCGAGGGGCAGTGGGGTTAGCCTAGAGGTTAACGCGTTCGCTCGTCGTCACGCCGAAGACACGAGTTCGATTCCCTACGGGTACAATCAGTGAAGCCCATTTCTGATGTCCCCCGCCGTGATATTGCTGGAATATTGCTAAAAGTGGCGTAAAACCCGACTCACTCACTCACATCCTCTCGAGCCACAAGAATAATTTCCATCTTAGGGAAAGTCTCTTGCATGCTTAGGAAAGCAAAATATTCGACAGACTGATACGCATTGGAAGCGGGAAAGTATAACCATGATAGAGAACTGTTTGAACTCTTTTCCAAACCACCAATGGAGAAATGGCCGTCATTTTGTTTTACATTTGCATTTGCATTAACAGTAATCAGTGTGTATTAATCTACACACACCATTTCTCTAAGAGAATGTCAGAAACTGATGATTTTACTATTTACATGTACATGTACATGTAATCTGATGCTAGCTTACTTTCGGGGGCAATAACAGAAAAACAACAATGAAAATGAAAAACAAAACGCCACAAATTCTATTCTTAAGGGCACTTTGTCACTAATTTAGATGTAAACTTGGTTTGTAACATAGAAACATACTCGCTAGCTGGTCCTAACATGTCTGAATTTTGTCAGACAACAAGTAATTTAAAGGCAAAGTTAAAAGGGGAAAAGGTTTCTGAACGAAACAAACTCCGCAGATTCTATTCCTGAGGGCGATTTGGCACCAATTTGGATGAAACGGTTCTGAAATTTAGCGGGCAAAATGTACTTTTAAGAAATAAGAAAAAATATTCTGATGCAGTATTATGAAGCACGAAAGCATATTGGTATTGGAGCCACAATGCCAGTACCATGAAAACAGTTTGTACAATGATTATAAATCAATAATACATCAATGAATCCCTTTAGTTACTTCATGAACTTTCTATCTTTTTTTGCATTAAAGGGACATAAAACTTTAATCTCCTTTATCTGTTAATACCTAATCAAACAGAAATGAAGAGAGTAAGTACTGCAAAACATTATCGATTGCGAATTTGAGAAGAAAAATAGTAATGCAGTCTAAAGTAACAAATTCATCTCGCTTGTATTTAACATTCCAGACTATATCGCAAATTGAAGCTGGTTAAAATAGATCAAAGAGTACTTTTTGACACAATCACCCTGTGGCAAATGCCACAGACAGAAAGATGATACACATAGATCCAGCATTTAACAAACAGGAAATATTTGGGCTCGTGACATCACTGCGAAGCATAGGGAAATTCCTGCAAGACAACATATATGGTGAAACATATTTGATCAGCATAACTTAAACTGAGAAAGTGCGTATTTGACTTTGGACACGATCTGTATTAGCTTGCACAACTTGTGTAGTGCACTGTAGGAGGCAAACTATTTTGTCAAGAGGCTTATTGCCATTTTATGTCTGATACACACCGATAGAAAACATAAAAATATATGGAAAATCTCGAAAATACCAGAATGCGTATTTGGGAACACACGGCGATGATCAGAGTGCCATGAGTGTAAAGCCTTCAAAGAAGGATATGACCATTAGACCTTTTTAAACAACCAAAATTGAGTCAACGAACAATCTACTATGATATACCGACATAGTGTGATACATCGTGTTCAACTGTTGGCAGAGTGTTAAACATATATTGGTCAATAGCTGATTTTGGTCATAGTAGTAGTAATGAACAAAGACATCCTAATTGTCATATTCATTCCAAAACACATTGATACGACTGTACACTAAGACGATATGGAGGTAAACAAGTGCTCACAGGCGGATCCAGGAATTTTTAAGAGGGGTGGGGTGGGTTTCGAACCCCCCTTGGCTCCCCCAACTGCAAAACATGGCTCCCCCAACTTCAATGTGGTCTTTGGATCCGCCAATGATGCTTGAACCAATAAACGAAATTGGAGATGTATGTTGGAAAGATAGGATCCTAGATTCTACGACGGTTTGTACGTTTCACGAAACCATCTAATGTAAGATTTAGGATATTCCTATGATACTATTTTAACGTATTTATATGAAACGTTAAGATAGTATTTAGTATACCTTTTCCCACCACAATACCAGCAGAATGAGTATTTGAAAATAGACATATCATAATGGTGCACTTTTTCACTTGTATTCCAGATAACACACAAAGACTGACGTCTGTTATGGGATATTAGTAGGTAGGCAATTTTACTTCAAAAGCGATATATATATATTCAGACAGATACAGGGAAGGGGAACTGAAAGTGATACTAGTTTGAAAGTTCAAGTTGATCGTTGCAATTCATTTTCTGATTCTTCAAAAGGGTTTGTGTAGATAATGGCCAATTTGAAAAGAAAGAAATCATTAGGAGAGTTTATGCCATACCTAATGAAAAAGTCCAGTTCTATGGCTGACTTGAAAGGTCACACGAACATACGCTTCATACATTTTTCTTAACCAGAAATAACTGGATTGTTGAAGCATTTTATAAATAACCTTTCATGTGAAAAATAGCAAATTAGCTAAAACATAGACTAAAAGTACATACAAATAAGGATTAGAAAACTTCATCTCGTGCAAGTGCATGCCATCTGGTATTCCACTTATGGAAATGCCCTTGTGGAATGAGGCCTATGTGCCTGGCAATAGCTATGATATAATTGCTTAGATTTATACATCTTGATTCTGCAAGACTGTTATGTCAGGGTTGACACAAAGGTTCTGAGTCTAACTATGGTGGACTGCTTTAAGTTGGTTGCTGGTTATGTTTTACCATAATCTCCTCCAAGGTTCCACACACCACGAATGTGTGGGAATGTGTGGATCCCAATGGGGTAGATGGATTGAGTCATCCTCGGTATCACCGTTTGCATGATGCTTGCCAAGCACTTCAGAAGGAGTTGGACACAGACAAGTGAATATTCCACGATGCTGTTCTTAAGACAATTCATACTCACTTGACAGTCTCACCTTAGCGTGACAGCACTGTTAATTCGACCAACAGTCAAATCACTGAAATAACGACAATACTTTGAAGTTAAAAAACTTCTAAAAGTGTAGAATGTTACTATTATTATTCTTTTATAATTGGTAAGTAAATTCATGTGGATACTTAAGGATTTGACTGTGTTTTAGGTGAACAGTAGCCTTTACATATGTTTAGGAAGCCTGCCACAGGTGGAGCAGGATACGCTCACCGTTTTTGCAACACCTGGTGTCATCACTAATTGATAATGATTCATAAACGCATGGTATCTCATGGTGCCACTCACTGGAATGTCTGGTCGAGATTTGATTGTCACAGCTGCGTCGTACATCATTAATACTAAAGAATACGACTTCAAACAAGTGAGTGAGTTTAGTTTTACGACGCACTCTGCAATATTCCAGCTATATGGCGGCGGTCTGTAACTAATCGAGGGTGGACCAGACAATCCAGGGATCAAAAGCATGAACATCGATCTACGCAATTGGGATGCGATGACATGTGTCCACCCAGTCAGCGAGCCTGACCAACCGATCCCGTTAGTCGCCTCTTACGACAAGCATGAATTACTAAAGATCAATTCTAAACCGGACCTTCACGGGTTCAAACAAGCACGTACTCGTGATATTGCCAGAGCTGTACAATTGGCTCTGCTTTTTGCAGAGATTTCTTATGGATGTAGAAAGAGTTTTATTGTTTCAATTGTATATTTCTTAACATTGCTAATACCAATGACGCGTGAGAAATAGTTCCAGTGTAGATTGGCGATATACACAAATTTGAATTTCTAGTTTGTTGCAAATGGAAAGGATCCTAAGTACTGATGGCTATAGTGTATGGCGGTGGAGTCCTTGCCAATGCTGTAATAGTTTCGAGTATGGCGCTGTGTCCTATTTAAAAACAAACAGTTTCTGCTCAGAAGAATCACAGTGTAATTGAGTAAACATGTTATCGGGATGCTTATGCTACCATAGCCTGTTTATATATGCATGACCCTCTTCAAGAAACACTTACGTCGGATGCTAAGGGAACATAATGGTTGACGTTTACGAATATAAAAGGACACCTTCAGAAATAACGATTTAAATCCCACTGTTGGAACCGACACGATTTTCATGGAAATCAGCTGATTACACATGTCCATCGTACTTTAAATCCCTCAGTCCATAATTATCAATCTTTTCAATTTAATGGAACACAGACAGGTCTTGAGATATGCTGTCTCTTTCCAGTCAACTTAAAATCCTCTTGCAGAACATCAATCGGAGTTTCTGGTACACATGCCAAAACATGACATGAGCGAGTACAAAATGGAATACTAATCGAGTCTCCGTTATCAAACCGATGTTGTGCTGTCCCCGTCAAGTTGTGGCTTGTCTTCTGACAGAGACACAGGTAAATCAATCGTTTAAATCGTTTTCTGTTGGAATTGGTAGAGAGCCTGCTGAGGTTTCACTGAGGTGTCTACTTAAGATCGTAATGGGGAAATTTTGTTATAGGATCCGTAATGGACGTCTTAATGTACAGAGGCATTCCGACTAAACTTTTTAATAATTGTTCAGCAGTAGACACATCTCACGCATTTTGCACATGGACATAAAAAACACACAGGCCAACAGTGATACGAAAACAACATATAAACACAATTAACGTGTTGAATTAACTCTGTTGAAGTTCTCATGAGGCTATATTTTTCCATCACAAGGGATAAGTATTTTAACGTAAAAACTGTTAAGGATCTTTTTACTACTGTTAATTTTCATTTAATTATTGATTTTTTTAAAGAAATAGAATTGTTACATAATGTTTCATATGTTTTGTAAATAGATAAATATTTATAATTAGTAGTTTAGATTATCAACTTGGATTGTTCAGGGCTGTATCCTCAAAGGGGGGTAAGTACTGTAACAATATTGTCCTCCTGAGAGGGTACGTAAGTCCCCAAACGTTCAAAGTAAATATATTCTTACTATATATGTATATATGTCATTTTAATTTATGGCTAGATTGTCAATACTTGCTAACATCTGAAGGGATGGTGTAAACCCAGCTAGGGTCCATGCTAGGGACGCAAATGTACCCATGCTCCCTAGTATGGTGATCCACCTTCAGTTGTTGGCAATATATAGCCTGTTTTTAAATTGTATTGTCTTCTGTAATTATGCTGTTTTAGAGTTACATACTAGTTTTATATTCATATCTGTTATATTTTAGTTGGTTTTACTGTCCTTCGTTGACAGCTTTTTTTAAAAGTTTATCTTTATGTATTTGAGAATTATTACTTTAGTCACGATATGGCTGAAATATTGCCGATCGGACTTTAAATCTTAACTCACTCACTCACTCATTCACTCTCATGAGGCTATGATTGTATGTGTGATATTCCTATCAGTTGCTTGATGGGCATTTAGAAGTTAGGAGGTAACACAACAACGTATGTTATGGATTTACAACTTCTTTAATATTTACAACACAAAAATACTGTAAATATTAAAGAAGTTGTAAATCCATAACATACGTTGTTGTATTCCTATCGGTGCATATCGTTAGGCTGCAGATGTGTGAAGTAGTGGACTGTATTGCAGTAAAAAAAGAAAATTTCCGTCCAGACAACAAATACTTGTCTTTGATTGGACAATTTACCACGGAAACGATTATGTATAGAAAGTATTTCAAAATATTGTGTATGTAAGTTCTCAAATCTAGACGAGGAATCTAGAAATTCTTTTACAGTCACAATTGCGCCATCACAAAGAGTGTGGTGGCGTCATAATAGTCACGCGTGGTAAAGAACAAAAGGGTAGGTAATTTTCTTTTCGCGCCCAATTCATCATGTTTTTTAGAAGTGACGTGACGTATTACGATGTGAAAAAACCGTATGTTTGTGCGGTGTCGCTACGGTTTAATAGTCTAAACCGTTGCTTTAAAACGGATGAACAATCCACAAAATATATTGGACTCGACCAATGCCATTTCAGTCAATCTTTGCTAAGACTTTGATAAAGACACTATGTATTAAGCACAATCATCTAATTATGTTGTATGTGTCTTTGGTACTTGTGAAATCAGGATATCAGTTTAGGTTTCTACAGATGAGATTTAATCTAAACCACAGCGATGGATCGAGTGCCAGGTAATCGAATAAACACATATTTCATTCAGTATACAATAAATCATGGTTCCTCCGTGTAATAATGCAGTGGTAAACTCCATCAGCTGCTACTATGTACTAGTCTTGCGATGAAACCCAGATGCAGCAAGAATTTGCTTGTAGGTCTGTGACCAGCGCCAATGCCTTCCTTCAACCTTAATCTGACACCCACGGCACGACTAAACCTTTTTAAAAAACCCTGCAAATCCACTTTACTCATCACATATATCTTCACGCACGGATTAAGCCAAATCAGAACAAAACTGTAACCTGCACGCAATAAAACTAGCTTTCACCGTAACGGTGTTGGAATCAACTGAAGTCCTTTTTAGATCGCATCTAGTTACACTTCCCACACCGCAGCAGTACTCCTTTCTAATCCCTCTTAGTCTACAATGACATTAACGATGTGTGGAGCCGCGGAGATTGTATCCTGCCGTTTACAGAAAATGTCCGCACTATTCTCTAGAGAATGGTGGAAGAAGCCCAAGGACACCATCTGTCTTCCTCTGCCTTTGGTCCAAAGATGCATCCACACTTGATGCAATTTATTGGACTCGAAAAGGATCATTAATCACTGTACACACCTAGAGGCCATCGGGCTGTGTATGTGCGCTGTCAGACGCAATTCACTGATACAAAAGTGGACGGTGTGATGTAATTTGTGTAGGTATGACGTCTGATAATTATCTGTAAGCCAGATTCATGTTTCTTGGGGCAACAGGGTAAGCCTGGCTAGGTCGGTAATTCTATGAACAGATGCCAAGTAAGGATATTGTGGGGTTTTGTGTGGTAGTGTGGTTTTGAGTGGTGGGATAATGCGGTATGGTGTTGTAGTGTGCGGGTGTGTGGAGTGATGTATATGGAGAGTTGTTGTTTAATGTTTGATGTGTGGTGCGATGTGTGGATTGGTTCATACGGCTTGGAAACCGAGCCTTGTAGGGTTGCTAGACTGTTTGACTTGGTTAAGTAACTCTATGAATAGACGCGAAGTTACGGACCTACCACATCATATGCTGCGTAGTGGTGTATGATGTGTGGTGCGGTGATTGGGGGGGTGTTATATGGTGTGTTGTGTTGCGTTGTGTTGTGTTTTGAGGCCACTTATTAAAAATATTTCAAATCTCTGAAAGGATTTTGCTTCTCTGTTTTTCCCACCCACCAGCCCCAGTCCAAAGCGACAACTGTAGACTTTTCATCAGTCTGAGGATCCTAAGCAGCACGGGTGTGCAAGATAAGAAGCATTATCGACAATCTGGGACGAGAATGCACGATCAGCTGTAAAACGCACCATGGTGGTCAAAATCCACAGATGGTAGCAGAGTAATCATATAAAATGCCAACAGTACTTCAAATAACTATCCTGCTAAAGTTACTTTGTCTTTGAACGATGGAGATGCATAACTAAAGTACAGAAGATCCATTGAAACATTTTAAGTAAGTTTGTTTACCTTTAATGTCCGTCGCAGTCATCTTTATTGCAACTGTGCCATATCTGAAATTACACACACACACACACACGCACACACACTCCAATATATGGTTAGTACCATGAGCAAGTTTCATGCCGTACCATGGATTCACGTCGAGGGTACTTCGCAATGTCTAATGCGCTACAACTACTATGAAAGTATAAGGAAAATGCTTGAAGTAATACCTATTGTGGATTTGGTGGATGACACCAATTGTAGACCTGAGACTTAATCATAAGACGAAGAAACATGTTTTAATATATACTTCTCTCAGAACTTGCGGTAATATATTGGAGGTATGGTTCCAGCACTGATATAAGAGGTCAACAGAGGCCTTAGGACATAGTTTTTGTCAAATGTTTACTTCAGACGCTCATTCATCGAACAGCAACCTGAAACGTAGCGTTATGATGAAGTTAGCGATGTTATTTTAGGTTAGCTTTGAGGTAATTCTCGAAGTGACAGGGAGATCAAATATATGGCTTCTTTAGTTCAAAGAATATTCATCCTCTGGATCAACAAGAAATAAATACATTGGAGGAGTAGTGATATGCATGTTTATTGAAATTAGGCATCAGACACGCATGCCATGAAAACGGATAATAATAGCGTTTCATTCATGTCAATCGTTTTTCAAACAATCCGCTGAAAAAAGATAATCATTTACAAATTCCCTTTGTGTCTATCTAATGCAAAGCTAGGTTCTTGGGTCTTTTTTAAGAATTGGCATATACCTGTCACACAGAAGAATGACACAAGTTGATGATTTTATCTAAATGAATGTTTTTGTAGGAGAGATGCTGGCGTTTATTCGGGTGCCAAAAGGTTATAAAAAATTACAAAAAACGAAATGTCTGTTCCTGAGGAATATTTCGATGGGAATCGAGTCAAAACGCATAAATACATAGCACTTTATCACTGTTTAGGATGAAAATATATTTTATGAAATAGGCTAGTCCAAACAAGATGTGCTATTCAGGAATACAGGTAAAACCCATTTTATCATTGAGGCCACGATTCTAGAACAATGATAGAAATTATACAGAGCTAAAACGTAGATTCCATTGAATTATGGTAACGTGACAATGGCGGCTTGCAGGCAAGTAGCGAAGATTGCGATTAAATATTATAAACAAATGATGCTATATCTTGAACCTATTCACGTTCCCTTTTTGTAATATTGCATTAAATCTCAATAAAATCTTACTCTACTTTATCCGTAGATACAATGTACTTGATGAAACTGTTATGAAAAGAGAGTATTGCAAAACATTATCGATTGAGACCTTAAGAGGACAAATGGTCACACAGTTCTGAAGAAACAGATTCTCCTCACTTGTATTTTACATTTCAAACTATCCTCACAAATTGGAGCTTGTTAAAATAGATCAAAGAATACTTTGAAACCCTCCATTGGATATATGATAAAGACGAATAACGATGAAACAAATCGATCCCGCATTTAACGGAAAGGAAATATTTGGGATCGTGACAAAATTTCGAAGCAAAGAGAAAGCATATTCTTGCACGAAAACATTAGTGGTGAAACTTTTATCGCAACTTAAATTGAAAAAAGAGAAGATTTGACACTGGACAAAAAATTGTATAGAGCATGTTTGTAAAACTTATATAATGCGATGTGGGAGATTTAACATTGACACGCAATTTATCAAAAGGCTATTTTTCCATTTCCTGTCTGACACTCGCGTCGATAGAAAACAAAAAAGGAGAAAGGAAATCTCGAAAAATAAGAAAGTCCTTTTTAAGGTCAACAGATCAATATTGATAAAGCCTATGACATTAAAGAACAGCACGATGATCAAGGGGTAAGCCAGAGTGCCACAAGTGTGAAGTTTTCATTGAAGGCTTTGGTCATCAGTCCTTTTTTGCAACTGAACAAAGTTGAGGCAATGCAAGTCATCAGTGTTGGGTTAGAGAATAGTATTTTGTTGTTACAGTAACAATGTACTATGTTTTACCTACATAATGTGTAACATCTAGTTCAAATGTCGCCAGAAAGAAACAGTGCTAATTGTATATTGTTCTAAAGTTCTTTTATGCATAGTTGCAGAACATCTCAGAGCATTGATCCCTATGCATATTAATATGACACTAAAGTTAAACAAATAAAAAAAGTACTTGAACCAATAAAGAAAGTAAAAGAACGCAAGATCCTGGATTTTTCGGTGGTTTTGCTTTTTCATAAAACCATCAAATTAAATGATAAGATTTGGGGACCCGAACCGTTTTGACCCGACCTTTTTCCGTGTTTGTCAGCTGCATACCAGTTTTTGTGGTTTTACCCAAACTGATAAACACCTGAGACGTGCATTACTTCGGGTTTCCTCCCACATCAAGTTAACACACCATGATATACCAAGTATGCTTCTCATCGCGGACCCGTGAAGGTCCGGGTTAGAATAAGCCTTCAGTGAGCCCATGCTTGTCGTAAGAGGCGACTAACGGGATCGAGTGGTCAGGCTCGCTGACTTGGTTGACACATGTCATCGTATCCCATTTGCGCAGATCGATGCTCATGCTGTTGATCACTGGACTGTCTGGTCCAGACTCGATTGTTTACAGACCACCGCCATATAGCTGGAATATTGCTGAGTGCGGCGTAAAACTAAACTCACTTACTCACTCTTATCGCGGCGTTAAACCCAACTCACTCACTCAAACGTTATGTATTAGATTACCTTCACTTACTGTATTGACTGAAAATTGAGCTTTAATGAACCATATTCTGTGAACCAGTTTGTTTTGTTGTTCTAAGTTAAATTTCCATTATTATTAACACTGATTTCTAAACAGGAAATGGTTTCCATGGAAAAATCATTTAAACGATACATTCCTATGAGATGTCGAATTGCACAATGAAAGTTGAAATTGTGTTTCTGGCAGGTTTAAACGCTCACCAAAGATTTTTATTTGAATTACCTAGTCTCGTTTGAGATTCCATCTTGTTTCTACGTAGTGAGTGTTACATCAGGCAAGCGAGGGGTGACAGAAAGGTTCTGAACCTAACAGGTGGACAGAATTGAGTTTGATTCTAATTATGTTTTAACATAATCCCCACCGAGATTCGGAGATTCCATACCGATATTTCTTGCCTGTTCCCCCGTGGGTTAAAGGATCAATCCTGGTTGTCAAAAGTGTCTTCAGCAGTCTCATCATTTGCATGCTCAAACAGACTAATTGATTACATGATGTTTAGCAATGTGTTTTTTATGTTTGTACCTAAAAAACCCATTTTGGTTGGCCGTGTTCGTCGCTATCACTCTTAATCTCCAAACCAGGGACAAGTGCATAGTTCATCTGAGCATTTTTAATTACGTTCAGATACCCCTTGTGAAGTTTACATTCATCCAATCCCTATATTCCGCTGTAAGTTTAAGGTCATTTGAGCACTTAAGTGTCTACTTCAGTGTAATTCATTATGAGTCTGTTGTAAAGGTATTTCATGTTTCCCTGCTGAATTTGAAGTTCAGGACATCAGATGTTGCCGATTGAGTTTTGATTGTTTCCAAACATATCCTTTCTGGAATTATTAATGTGAGAATAGGTACTACTGATGGTTGTAGCATTTGTCATAAATAGTTGTGTAGGTTAGCGACATACACAGATGTTCTGCTTGTTGTAGTTTGCAGATGGAAAGGAAAAAAGTACTGATATGGGAGAATAGGTACTGCTGATGGTTGTAGCATTTGTCATAAATAGTTGTGTAGGTTAGCGACGTACAAAGATGTTCTGCTTGTTGTAGTTTGCAGATGGAAAGGAAAAAAGTACTGATTTGGGAATGATCTAATAGTATCAAGTCTGTTGCTTTATTTAGCAAAGAAATAATTTTCCTCTGAGGGGAACACTATACACTTTGCGAACGCATGCTAATCTTGAATGTAACTCACTTTATACTGACATTGAATTTTAAGTATGATTGTCCGTCGTCAAGTACATACGGCAGTTCATACATAACGGTTGACGTAAAAGGACATCTTTAGATGACAATTTACATTCCACATTTTTCAGAATAAACAATTGATTAAACGTCTTCCATTTACTTTGAATCTCTGATTCTTTGACTACATATCTTTTCAATTTAAATGGAACCTAAACAGGACTTGAGATATGCTGTCTCTTTCCTGTCAACTTAAATTCCTCTCGCAGAACATCACTCGGTGTTTCTTGTACACGATATGTCACAACATGACATGAGCGAGAACAAAATCGAATACTGATCGAGTATCCATTATCGAAACAGTGAAGCTGTGGTTTGTGTTCTTACAGAGGGACACAGGCGAATAAATCGTTTAAATCGTGTTCTGCTGGAATGGGTTAGAGAAAGTAAGAAGGTGTAAACGAATTAGGGTGTCTTCTTAAGACTGTAATGTGGAACAGGCTAACAACAACAGGCTACTGGCCCACAAAAATACATCTATATGGCATTGAAAGTTAGACTGGTCAGCAGTTATATGAAATAGACACAGCCAAAGTGTTGTCCAAGGCTATGAATACAAGCCAGCATATTTTTGAAAACCAAGTAAAGCACAGTTAATTTCGACCTATTTTGTGCAGCTTCTTCTTTTTCTAGCATATGCACAGACAATGTACACATGCATCCCCAAACCAGATTCACTTAATCTGTTATTCAGGTGTCGATCGTACGTATGAAGTTGTGATACAATACATGCTAGCTGGGTATACACTGCATTTGAGTTCTCTTGGCTCACATGCAGTCCCGGTGTGGCCATGATTAAATATGTTATATACCTGTCATTATTTACCGTTAGGTTATAGAAATGTGAAGGCATGGAATGCCCTGAAGCAGAAAGACGATTTCCGCCCACAATTTACAAACCGAGACAACAAATACAGTCTCAGCAACTTTATACTTAATCAACACGTTCAGGTCCACGGGATATCACGAGATGTAAACACGGTGCTAGAATATTGTTTGAATTGTTTACACTTTGTGTTGTAAGGAATAATACACGATACCCCCAATGCATGTGTACACGTTTTTACATGTTTGGAAAAGAGTTTATATAGTTGACAGTGATGAACATAGATAGTGGAAGGCAGAGAACGAAGACAATAGAAAGTGAGACGGGTGGGGTGGGGTGGGGAAAGAAAACCATAAAATTCTACAAACGCTACACAGAACAAGGCAATCTATTTCCGAGAGATGCATTGATGTCAAAGAGTATATATACACAAAGACCATTAACGTTGTTTGGGATCAGGATTGTTTACTTAAAGCTTTAAAATTGGGCCTAACTGTTCTAAATTTCTACGAAAAAATAGTATTTTTAATAGAATTATTCCTTTGTGGTATTTTGGATGCAAGAAAACAATACAGTGCTGTGCCACTATGTCATAAAAAGTGCTGCACTGTTGAAAAGGAATTGCTTTAAAATGATAATAATCTGATTAGTTTGAATGCCAGTGCCGAAGTGAGGATTCTGAATGAATGACATATAAACCAGAATCCTTTGAATTTTGTTTCCAGCTTTAAAGTTTCTTATTAACCTCAATCTACAATCCTTAAGAGAATTGTGATGAAGAACACTGCAAAACATTATTGTCTGAGAACTTGAGAAGACCAAAGCCAAAACAAGTCTGAAGAAACGGATTCCTCTCGCATGTATTTGCATGGCATTGAAAACTTGCTTCACAAATTCCAGCCTATTTCAGAACATCAATGAATACTTTAAACAACCGTCACACGGTAGCACAAAGAGCATATTGGATATTTCAAAAACAGAAAGATCGAAAAAAGTAATCCCGGATTTACACAATGGCCGGCCTTTTTGGGCTTATGGTAATATTTTTTTCAGCATATAGGAAAGACATTCCAGCAAGAAAACGTTCGTGATGAAATTTGTATCTTTTTGCTTGTATCAAAAAGAAGCAAAAGAGTAAAAAGAGGTGATTTTACAATAGATAATTTAATTTAATGTGCAATAAACCTATTTGTTTTGTGAGAAGTGTGTGCCACTTGGGTAGAGGTGTGTAGGAGGTTTACTAGTGTCTGACTGTTTATCAAGTGTTTTTCTGCCATTTCGTGTCTGATACAGACATCGGTAGAAACTCTTGAAAAAAACTATACCCTCGAGAAGTTCCTCAGGCCCATATTTATAGAACCCTTGACATTAAATAACACAGGACGATGATCAATGGATACGCCAGTGCCACGTACGTGAAAGTGAACGATGGCTTAGATTTTTAAGCCTTAAAAAGCTGCCGAAGTTGAGTGTGATTGACGTTCAACACGGCTGAGATTTAGATTTGTAATATGATTTAGCTTGAAACAGTACTACGACATGCTCAGCTGTCCTTTTACATATTTTGTTAATAATTAATTTCCCTTTTTAAACAAAATGCAGCATTTCAGAAAAGGGAAGGCAACTGAAAGAGACATTGGTTTGAAGTTTATGCTAATGGTTTGAATTCTTGTTCTCCTTTTTTACAAGGTCGTGTGGGTAATTGCCCTTTTGCAAGAACACAGCAACATTGGGATTGATGTAGGTGGAAGCTACCAGTTCCAAGTCGGACTCGATAGCAGAAAGAGACTACACAATTTAACAATTTCTAGCAAAGTCCATACATCTCACGAATAGGAAATAAGCAAAAACATTGCGAAACTTGGCAAGAAATGGTGAATGGAAAACTGAGTTTCGTGCACGGACGCGTTAAATGAATGTATTTGCATGTTTTTTTCTGAAATTAAGAACTGGTTAATGGTTTGAAAGTAACATTCGTGCTTTGTAGTGACTAGTGGACCAGTGACTAGTGGATAGATGTTCTGATGCAGCTGGAGATACGTCATGACAGAGCGTTTGCGAATTCTGCTCATTTTCATCAACAGGGAATAAATAATTATCTTGGCGCTTGCAGAAATATACAGACTAGTTGAATGTTTGTTCAAAAGCATCCTGTGAAGAAAGGAAAGTAGTGTCCACAACACATGCAAACTCTTACATGCGTACTTAACATCCTTCAAATCAAGGATCAGAACTCATCCCCAACCCGAGATATTAAGAGAAATCCTGACAGGTTTCTGTCTGAATGTAAAGACTGAATGCCACACAGTTCGTGGTCTTGTATGGACAGATTTGGCTGCATATTTTCGACTTACCGATATGTTTCTTCAAAGAAAACGTTCATCCAATTTATGTAGATTTGTATAAAGACTATATGTAACGTTGTCAATATTTGCAGTTACATAAACCCTTCTTTGATGTCGACATGCTACACCAGACACGTGAGTGATTGAGTGAGTGTGATGTTATACCTATTGTATCAGTGCCATTGAACGCTTCAGCTACAAGCCTTCATACACATCCCGTATTTTTATGTATGTATGATGATATTAAGACAGTGTTGTGAAAAAGATGGAAAGAGCTCTCAGCTCTCTGTATTAATTGTCCTTAAAACTATTCTTATGCATTATGTAAACAAAATGGATACATTTGGATACAAACCCTGTCTACTGAGCTAGAAACGAAAGCCTTAACAACAAGACTAGGGTTTCAATGGACAAATGAAGAGTTCAGTTCGCCATTATCGCAGCGAGATACATAATAGAACAGTTCAAGACAAAAACGTCACGGCCTCAAGGTTTGCATTGCATGACAGGAGCCAGATACTCACATTGCATACAGAATCGATTCTGGAAATGAATGTAAATGGGGCATATTCGATCATTTTCAACGATTTATGTCTGGGCTTCCCTAATGCCAGACATTATCTGATTTTCTCAGTTATATACGATGCACATGTAGAGATAGATGCAATTATGTAATTATTCGTTTAAAATATGTACCATTAAATACCATTACCATTACCATTAAATATTTGCTTCGAGTTGATCTCGTTTTTATAAGAGTAGTACAACTGTGCAACGCTTTGGCATGACTTACATTACGCAGGATCTGGTCGTTTGATATATCATCAACATTCAGGTCAGAGAACTATTAAGGAGTACTTTGATAAAGGTTGCAGGTTTAATGGCATAAAGCTATACCAAAATATAAACAAAACAAAACGATTTTATCATCTCATCAAAGAAAAGAAAAATATACTAAACCACAAAAGAAATGTCGACCCGATAGCGGTTTCTTAAAGCACACAATTTAATTCACTCTAATTTACAAACAAAACGGAGGATTGAGTTCAAACTTGACAGTTATGGTTAACACATTTTTGAGGATAACATTTAGAGTTCACACAAGCAAAATCACCAAAAATGGTACCATTAAGATACACCAAAGTCAGTACTGTGTGTGGCCTTCATGGATATCGATGAAAGCGATGCATCGTCTGCACATGGAATGAATAAGCCGGTTGATGAAGGCCATAGGCACTCGGGTCCATACTCTGCAAATTGCCTGATCGAGTCCTGCCGCAGTTGTTGGCCTTGGTTGGAGGTCATTCAGTTTTCTTTGAATCTTGTCCCAAAGGTGTTCTATTGGACTTAAATCCGGACTGAGTGCAGGCTAGTGTAGGGTTTAGATGCCCTGTTGACTTAGGAAGTACAGTATTGCTCTTGCAATGTCGGCACGTGCGTTGCCTTGCTGGAAGATGTGATTTCTGTTACGTCCAAAATGTGTTACAACGTGGGGTCTGATGACTTGGTCAAAATGGCGAGCAGCTGTCACGTCATTTCCTCATCATGGACCAAGATTCTGGAACACCACGGTGTCAACTAACTGGTCCAGATCGATTGCACCCCACACCATGATGCTTTGACCACCCCACGAGTCTCTTTTGACAATACACTCATTAGCAAACAGCTCCCCACGCCTTCACGATACTCTCACTCTGCCATCGACTGTCGAAACACAATATCATCTTTCATGAGATAAAAGCACATTTCGCCATAACGATAACGGAAATTTCGATACTGAGTTGCCCATTTTGGTCGGTTTTAGCAGTGATGAGAGGTGAGGACAGGACTGCGATATGATCTGTGACCGCAGAGGTTTCTTCCGCGTAAACGTCGACGCACTGTATCGGCAATGATGGGTCTGTTTTGAGTCCCAATAGTCTGGCGTGCTGTTATCGTCGCTCTAGGGAAGCGATCCTGCAGATGGTCTGTCGGTCTTGACGTTGTGCTGTTACTGCAGGTCGCCCACTGCGTGGACGGTCTTAGATGATGATAGTGACCTGATACCACTCCTGCAGTCAGTAGACTGTCCTAACATGAACATTAAAATGATTGGCTTCCCTATGTGCAGTCTGGAAAACTTGCAATCGTCCCCAGACTTGATTCCTCTGATCTCTCGTAAGTCGTGGCATGGTGATTGTATCAAAACAAAACTGATTTCAGGCGAGTTTGGGATTCACTTTCATTGGTAGTGTTGTCACGGCATGCACGTGCATTTTCAATTTCACGAATGTCATACGGAACCTCTTACCATGTCTGTCTTTTGGTGCGTTTGGTCAATATGCTTTTTCATCAGAAAACACACTGATGTTGGTAATAACTGTCAATTTGGATTGAAAAACATGTTAAAGGTCACATGCAACCAAAAAATCAAACATAATTAGAACACAATTATCACTTCTTCATGACATTTAATATGCATTGCTGATTATGAAAAAACAAATAAACAAAATTGTAAGCGTATAATCGCAAATCAAAAGTGCAATATTTTGTACTTGGGTTGACCTCCCTCGAAACGAAGCAGCCGGGATACCGAACCCAGTCAGAGAGGGTGGGCGTGCACTCAAGTGTAACGGCTGGTTCATTAGCAGATGCCGCCTTCACGTGTGTATCTGTGTGTAGATATAGAGATGTTGGGTTTTGTAAATACATGCTCATTTTTTGTGTATAACATTTTGCAATCAACAGACATCATAACATGTCATGTGTTCAAGTATCACACCTGCCTGTCTGTGTAATTACATAATGTGACAGAGACCGAACTCGGGCCATAAATCAATGCGTTTTGTTTATGGTGTATAGCCTGATTTGTGTTAAGTTCAAATTGCATGTGGTCAGTGTATTGAATATTGTGATTAGCAGACAGGCAGGCAGACACACAGTGGTCAATAAAACAAGACATTGAGTTTTGTCTGTGACAGCGACATATCTATATCACAGTTAGAAATTGTGTCAACGCTAAATAATGACATTGCTTTTAAGTATCGAACTGAGAAAGTGACTCGGTAAGAAGAACGTATGGTGAAATAGACAAATGAAATTATATAAACAGTTTATTTACTGTCATAACATATAAAAAGCTCGCGCCTGTGAGATATCAACAAAACATTATGAAAATAGCTCACACCAAAGCCTTCACCGAGTATTCGCCAGACAGCCCGCTTCCAAGTTGCGCGAAATTATTTCACTGCGCACATGCTATGAGCGCAGCCCAGCTGTTGAAACCCGTATTCCCCAGAAAATTTCGCGCGTTTTTTTTCATCGCGTTATTTTTCAACTTTATAAGTTGAATTTGCATTTTTGACGCTTTGTTTCTGTTAGTCCATACCGAAAGGTATCAGAATCTGCAAAGTTGTGTTTTACGTTGCATGTGACCTTTTAACAAAACGGTACAATCATAAGAAAAACACCACCTTGTAGGAACAAAAATTTTCTTTTGTGGTTCAGTATATACTAGCCACATAAAGAAACTGTGCATTGTCCAAATATTATCCCAGTTGATAAGTACGATAACAATGTCAAAGGTACATATAAACTTTAATGGAGGGATCATGAGACCATAACAAGTCGGGAGAATTTCAATTGAGAAGTCAATCACAATGACGTCACGAGTCCACAAGCGGGACAGGGGTCAAGCGAACATGTCACAAGCTCAATAACGGGTATGTCCACCATCGGCACTGAGAACAGCAGTGCATCGACGACACATAGAGCCGATCAAACGTGCAAGGAAGGCTTGTGGGATGTCACGCCAGATTCTCTCAAGTTCTGTTACAAGGTCAAGGACGTTATCTGGCGGATGAGGAAGACGGCGTAGACGTCGAGCCACCTCGTCCCAAACATGCTCTATCGGGGAGAGATCCGGTGCCAAGGCAGTAAGTCAACGTTGTGGTGTTGCAAGAAATCCATAGCAACCCTTGCCGTATGAGGGCGGGCATTGTCCTGATGGAATGTTATCCCAGGGCCATGACGTTGCAGAAAAGGAATTGACACAGGTCAAAGAATCTGATCCCTGTAGCCCACACCAGTTAAGTTGCCCTGAACAATCACCAAAGGAGTTCTTTGGCGTGCTGTTATTCCACCCCAAATCATCACGGAATCACCACCAAAGCGATTCCTCTCCAAGACACAGGCCTGTGCATAACGTTCTCCCACGCGTCTATAGACACGTTGACGTCCATCACTATGGGAAATGTTCAACCTGGACTCATCTGTAAAAACAATATTTCTCCACCGAAACAAGGGTCTGCGGACATGATTTCGGCACCACATTCGGCGAGCTTGTCGATGACGTTGTGTCAGGATAGGCCGTTTGGCGGGAATTCGTGGTCTGATCCCATGATGACGTAAACGTTGTCGAACTGTTTTGGGGTGGATACGGCGAAGTCCTGGGATGGTTCGGGCAGTCATCACTGCAGTCTGAAACCACTGGCGAAGATGGGTCAACCTTATCCATCTGTCCTGTCTTGGCGTTGTTACACGTGGACGTCCGGAACGTGGCCGATCGATGACGTCATTTGTGTTATGGTAGCGTCTCACCAGTGCAGAAATGGTGTTGCGGTGTCACTGGAAATGTGCAGCCACTTGTCGTTGAGACATTCCCCCACGGACCATCCCAATGGCCTCATGACGTTGTGCAGACGTGAGCCTTGGCTATGCTATGCGTTTCAATAGCCGTTTAATTTTTTGAACGATCGAAAGGGCAGGGGTTGAGCTTTCCAAAGTGACGGTATTGTGTGGCATTCATTTGCTCTGTTGCTCTCTCCCGGCATGCACGTGCAACAACGTATTGCACGTCTCAAGGACGAACCCACTGACGTCACGGAACGTGGCACGTGCATGCATGTTGGATACATGTAACTAATCTCTGAGTTTAAATTTTTGTATGCACAGTTTCTTTATGTGCCTAGTATATATTATTAGTGCAAAATACTTTGAAAATTGTTTCTTTGAACTCTCGGTGTATTCTATCTATTCAATGATGGGCAAGGAGTACAAACGTCGTTAAACCCAACTCAGTCACTCCGTCTCTCAGTGGAGCACCTGTCTACACACAGAGAATAACAGAACAACACATATCTGAAAACACGGAGGATAGTGTGTAATACACGTGGCCAAACACAAGGAGGACATCTGGTGGACCACGCGGCTGAACACACTGTTTTCGTTTGAAGCTGATAGACTTGACGAAGGTACAAATTAGCCCTTACGTGCCGCTTTCAATGTTTTCTTGGCATTAACGACACTAGGATCTATGTAATTCTGTACCTATGCATGATACTTGCTCTTTACACAATGCAAGAAACATCTCTCGATGCTTGTATACACCACACATATGACTGGCATAGCTCCATAATAAACATCTGTCCATCAAACCATGCAGGTGATGTCATTAGTTTAGTACATACACACAATTGCAGTGAATTGTTGTGTGTCCAAACTGATTCAGCTTATAACTGTTGCACTCCTCAAACCTTGTACCTCTTGTTTCCTTATACAGATAAAGCCGTATAGAACCGTCAGTGTTCTCTCCACCATTTCCAAAAGTCTGGAGTAGGAGCACATGTCAAATTAGGTGTCATTCATGAGGTTTCCAAGGACAAAAAGGCATTTTCAAGTCCATGTCTTATCTCAAGGTCGTCCAAGATGGACGGTGACACGCCATTAGTGCCAGGTTTATAAAGACATACGACGGCCATGCGTTAAGGACATAACTCATAACTTCATTTGGTTTCAAGTGACACTGTCGTAGTAGCACCATCTATACGGCATGTCGTAAACCGTTCAGAGCGATAGTGAAGAAAAAAGAGAACTATATTTCCAATTGCATTAAGGAAGACAGTGTTTATCTATCACATATACATTATTCCGTGAGAAAGAAATACAAACCCCTTAAAAAAACACAAAGACAAAAATGTTTTGTTTGACGAGTAAACTCGACCTGCATTCGACCACACAATCACCTTATTTTGCAATAACTACTGGCATGTGTAAACATTAAAAGTCCTCTCCAGATAATAAATATACTTTTTGTGCGCATTCACGATTCTAGAATATGATAATCAAACACACTCTATATGACCGCTGATGTTTTGTCGATCATAGACACTGGATTTGTAGTGCATGCACATCTTTCTTCAAAACGAGCTATCTATGCATTTGGCAAACAAATCAAAGACACAAATCTCTAGAGAATATAGGGTGCAATGCTATACAGTTTCATCATCCCAGCATATTAACCATGATTGATATGTCAGAGCAAATTGTTCTGCTAAACAGGTATGGTTATCAATACAAGGTTTGGTTCTTCTTACCATTTCGTGGCATAGGTTGACAGATGCCGTTTAATGAACAATATATTTCAATGATGGCCATTGTATACTGACCAGAAACAGATCCCATGTAAGAGTTAATCTAAGGTATCACTGTCAGCTGAAGCACAGGTTCTAAACACTTGTGGCTTGTGAAGACGATATGTTCCGTAATTCCAGCAATCAATCGGCTTGCAGTAAAATGTGTCATAACCTTATTATTTAGTTGGCCTTACTCTGTTGCACAACAAATCGATCTAGTTCGAAATAAGCAGCCTCTGATGAGACATGGCTACCTTACATACTGTAAGGAATATGCACCACTGTGAAAGGAAGGAAACACACTCTCAATACGGAACGCAAAGATCGTCGTGCTTCAGATAGACTAAAATACATTGGCTGCACCAGAGTTCTTTGTTTTATTCACGGGCGATGAGGCCTGGCCGTTACAGGACTGGGGTCCTTTAAATTCCAGAAAACGAGGACTGCCATACCACCAGACACATCCTAAGTCAGACGATCTACTACCTCTACGTTTCATATTGTTTTCTAATTGCAAGATGGTTTGAAAAACATGAAGTTTCCTGGAAGTACTGATAATGCACAATAGAACATACTGTTTGAAAGATGTGGCTAAATACCCGTGAAATGCCTTTACCAATAAGGGGAATTCCCTTACAGTCGCTGACATTTTTCATTTGAATGTGTTGGAAGATTGGAGCAAAGACGAAAACGAAAAAAATGTAGATGAAATGAGACACACAGGACCCATTGCCGCCCCATTCATGAAGACGCAATTATCAAGACCATATAATACTTGTTGTGCAGAACTAGATATTAGCATGAGGACCGTAAGAAAAAGTGATCACCGTCACCGGCAATATTGTCAAAGACGGTGTAGATGTTCTGATAAATGATGACTAACAAATCTTGTGACATATACGTTTATATGCGGTATATCTATTCCGGCGATAGTTAGAACGTAAAGTTAAATTAAACCTATAGAAAATCTATATAATAATGTTGATATTTCAAATAGGACTTCGATAGCCAAAGTAAAGATATATTTTTGTTTCGATCGAGAACTACTACTATAATTCAGAATAAAGTAAAAGGCTAACTAATATTACCTTTAGAACAATATGGATATAACACAGTGCAATCATGCTGTATCATATTATCATGGCATGGCTGTTCTGGGCTCCTGTGTCCTCTTTCTCAGCTTAATCTAGCTGATCACCGGATGTCATTTGCCGTTGCTCTGCTGTATGATATACGTATCGCGGACGTCAATACGCTTCAAACTCTTTAATCTCGAAAACAACTTACAGACAAAAAACTACCATTTATTTCCAGATCCCGCGAGACAAGGCAAGATGAAACAAAGCACAACTGACTGAATGATTTAAATCATCTACAGCAGCTTCAGTTAAAAGAGAAACATGATGAGCTGATGGAAACGCACACAATTGTTTATCAGTTACGGGACAAAATATGTTATCGACGTAATAGGTTATCCATTTAGATCCAATTGAAAACACCTATCAGTAATGGTTTAACATTCTTAAACTCTCAACAAGCACATTCCAGATTAATAACTCTTACATTTCCGTGTATGGTGTTACATTATTCAGATGAAGTATATCTTTGTATTTTGGAAAACAAAGGCCCATTACCACAGGGGATGGCGATGACAAACTGTTTATTATTATACGGATATCCTTTCCATAAGCAGTCTGTTGAAGACTTAATTCGCTGGTTTATCTATACACAAGTACTTCAACAGCAATACCTCAGACAAGGCTTCATAGTGAGAAAAAACAACTGCACTTCATTATCTTGTTAACGACTATCGCGTCATTGAGAAAAAATAAAGCACACACTGAATATTAAGTCGAAGTTGTTGGTGAAAATTAGATAAAGTAAGCATAACAATTTCGTTCCTTACGCTGTATGCATTTCATGGCAATTGCACGGACGGATTAATTAAACTGGCAGCATATGTGAACTGTGTCAAGATTGATGCCCAACTGGAACACCGACTTCCATGTGTCTATAGATGCCTGTATTTCCATTTTGGGCTACATACACGTTTCCTCACTACCTTGCTGAACACATATCAATCACAATAAGTGCAGTGGATGTCTACGTGTCTGAATGTTTTACCCCTAAAGTTAACAAAGATGTTATCGATGAGGAAGTCCAGCATCTCACATATTTATTCCTCACTTACCTGTTCGTTACTATCACTCTTGATCTCTCACTAAGTTTGTGCAGATGGAACGGATCCAAAATACTGATTTTGGCTGTGCTGCGTGGATTCTATACCTGTAGACCTTGGGGATGCTCTTATAGTGTTGAATATGGTAGGGTATTTACATAGATCTAGTGGAAGGCAGAAAACGACGATAATAGAAAGGAGGGACAGGGAGATGGACAAGGATGGTAAAAGGTCATACACTTCGACAAACGTTACACAAAACAATCTATTTCCGTGAAATACATGGATGAGAATAGTGTTTAAGAGTATAAATACACAAGGACCGTTACCGTTGTTTAGGATGAGGAATTTGTATTTAAAGATCTAAAATTGCAAATTAGGCCTAACAGAAGTACGTTAGAGTGAGTGAGCGAATGAGTGAGGTTAGGTCACGCCTATGGTAACAGGCAGTGGCATTGACCTCAGGGCTTCAGCGTCACCGATAAGCCTTCTTTCACATCCCGTATTTTATATGTATGTGTAGTGATATTAAGACAGGGCTGTGACGGAATGGGCTCTCTGCTCTCTGTAATAAGTTTCCTCAGAAATATCCATATGCATTGTGTAAACAAAATGGACACGCTTGGGTATTAACCTTGTTTACTAAGCTAGAAACGAAAGCCTTAACAACTACACTGAGGTTACAACGGACAAATGAAGAAATCAGTTCGCCGTTATCGCAGCGAGATAGAACAATAGAACAGTTGAAGGCAACAACTTCACTGCCTCAAGGTTTGCATTGCATGACAAGAGCCAGATACTCACATTGCATACAGAATCGATTCTGTAAAGGGATGCAAATGGGGCATATTCGATCATATTGAACGAGTTATTTCTGAGCTCCACTTATGCGACACATTATCTGATTTTCTGTTATATACGATGCATATGTAGAAATAGATGCAATTATGTAAATATATCCGATAAAATATGAATCAATATCTCTTTTTTCTCTTAAGGACTACTTTGATGAAGATCGCAAGTGTAATGGTCTTTAGGCCTATTTTAAAACGGTTTTATCATCTTATCACAGAAAAACAAATAGATCATAAGTGAAAAATGCATTGCAAATTGTTTCTGAAATTATTTTTTGTATATTCATCAAATGATGGACAAGGAGGATCAAGCGTCGTTTAATACACATGGCTAAACACATAATAGCATCTAATGGACCACACTGTTTTCGTTTGAAGGTGGCTGACGGGATGAAAGTACAAAATAGCTCTCACGTTGTAGTTATAATTGTCAGCTCCATAATAAACAATTGGTAATCACATCTCTCAGGTGGTGTCATTAGTTTAGTACATATACGGCTGCTATAAATATACTATATATTGAACATTTGTTCGCCTAGATTCACGTATCGGTTCTTTATGCAGAAAAAGAAAATATACAGAAACGTACAGCGTTCTCGCACCATTTCCAAAAGCTCTATGTCTGGAGAAGGTGGGCACATGTCAAATTAGGTATCATTCATGAGGTCTCCCAGGAAGAAAGGCAATTTCCAGATCCATGTCTTATCTCAAGTTCGTCCTGGATGGGAAGTGACACGGCATTAGTGTCAGGTTTATAAAGACATACGACTGCCAGTCGTTAAGGACATAACTCAGTACGGAAGTAGAGAAAGCAAACTTCATTTGGTTTCAAGTGACACTGTTGCCTAGGCACCATCTATACGTCATGTCGACAAACAGTTCAGAGCGATAGTAAAGTGAGTGAGTGAGTTAAAGTTTATAGTCACAGCGGCAGTATTTCAGCCATATCGTGACTTAAGACAGTTAGAAATTCATGACCAATGCGCAAAGTTTAAAAACCTGTCGACGAAGGACAGTAAAACCAACTAGCATATCACAGCAATAGGAAATAAAACTAGCGTATATCTCTAAAAAAGGATTTCAAATTAGGACAATACAATATAAAATAAGGCTGAGGATCGCCAACAACTGAAGGTAGATCACCACTCTACGATAGTAAAGAAAAAAAGAGAACTATATTTCCTATTGCATTAGTCCCTAGTATGGTGATCTATCTTCAGTTGTTGGCAATCTATAGCCTGTTTTGTATTGTCTTTCATAGTTAAGATGTTTTCGATTTCCATACTGGTTGTACATTTATAACTGTGATATTCTAGTTATTTTGCTGTCATTTGCAAACAGGTAAGTACATAGCCTTAGCCTTAAGGTTAAAGAGTTTGCTCGTCACGTCGTTTTATTCTCACTTGCGTACCCCGCTGTGATATTGTTGGAATATTCCTAAACGCTGCGTAAAATCATACTCACTCCCTTCCGCATTGCAAGGTAAGGATCAACTGTTAGTGTTTACCTAATGTTTGGATTGGAAAGATGATAGTGTTTAGGTTGGGCCAACATTGCCTGTTCTCATTTTAAAATAAACATTCTGCTTAAAAATACATCGCCGAAATTATCAAAAGGCCCAAATAAATACAAAATATTGCATGTGTGATAAGAGACTGCATTTTGCAAGATTACGGATGGCCTGAACATAACTGAGACTAGATTAAGTGAATGCGATACTAGAACAACATTTACGATACAATAACACGCGTCAGGAAAGTCAGGCAGCATCACCATCAAATCACATTAATCGCCTCTGCGAAGATTAGTTGTGACCCAGATCATGGGGAACTATCGATGTTTATAAACTGTAACGGTTAATAATTTGCATGACAAAAGGTTAAAGAGTCCCCTTTGAACCAGCAAAATAGAACACAGACAAGTCTAAAAATGTTCAAAAATATATTGAACAAACAATGAGCAAGCTACAATTGAGTCACAAATCTAAAATATTGGGTCACAAATAAATAATTTTAACTCACCAGAGTCTTGACATTTACAGTGAGAACAGATATACTGATTGAAGGTTGTTTACAATGACAGCAGTTGAATAGACAAGCATGGTCGGTCTTGAAACGTTGATCAACTTGATGATGGCAGACAGATGTGTATAAAGCCAGTCATGTAACAAGTCACATCGCACAACTCAACAACCCGCCTTTATATAGCTCTTACACAGTTCTCGAGCATTATAGCAAAGCTAGGCTCCATCATTATTCTTTCAGAACGTAAAGGAATTCTGTGGAAAACACGTCATGATGAAAGGCGGAAGTCAACAAGATAAACAAGATTGTCAAGGGAGGCAAATTTGAAGCGCTATAAAAAAAGCGTGCTGCTACAAATACTATTGCCATTGAACATATATGATGCGAGATGCGAGCCAAAACCCACACTCAAAACTTTAAACATTGTGACCCATAATAACTTAATCAATGTGATATTACAAATTACAAAAAACACACTCTCATAACAAAACACATTCATATACTTGCTCAGAAGTTCATGATGAGTATATCATAAGTCACCGTAAAGCTTTAAAAAAAGATGTGAAGCCCATTTCTGGTGTTCCCCGCCGTGATATTGGTGGACTATTGCTAAAAGCGGTGTAAAACCCAACTCACTCACTCACTGACTTTAAAAAAGATGCATGGTTGACATATGGATCCAAATCTAGATGTCCAACAAATGTGACAAACATGATATTCGAAGCAATCCTCTAATTTGACATGTTTTGTTCAGGTGAACAATTGACTAGCCTTTGCATGTATTTATGATGACTGCAACCTTTGGACAGGATAAGCTCACCTTATAGCAAACAACTGGTGGTAACACTAATATAACACAAACAAACGATCAGGGCACATGCTGCAGGCAGAATGATCGACACTGCTTTAAATTTAGCAACTATTTCTTACGTATGTGGAAAGGGTTTTGTCACTTTTATTCAATATTGCACTATAACATTTGAATCCAACATTGAAAGCCTTTTGTTTGTTTTATAGAGAGACTCATTGCCTGCCTCTACAAAAACTGGTGACCTGTTCTTGTTTAACAAAACAGTCTTATTTAGTGAAACAGACACTTTAGGAGGAAGATAGCCCGAAAGTGTCAAATTGCGGGAAATAATGTAATAAATTTTCACACAAATATCCCTTGAGACGCAAACCAGCACCGTCTCCTCACAATATATTATAAGTACATTAGACGTACATTTCGTCATGTCCGAGGGCTGTCACCATTGATTATAGTTTTCGAGCCGGATCAAATGTACGATCAGAGATAAATGAAATTAAACGTAGTCCATAACAAAGTTTGGTAATACGGTTTATGACATTTTGCATGAAATTACGCTTCTAGAATATGATAAACAACACTCTGCATAGGACTGTCGCTGGTTTATCGATCATTGCAATTGGATTTGTAGTACATGCACATCTCCTTTCAAAACGAGCTAGTCATGCATTTGGCAACCGGATCAAATAAACAATTCTCTTGTGTACACAGGGTGTAATGCTATACAGTTTCGCCATTCCAAAATAGTAGTCATGATGGATATGGCAGAACAAATTGTTCTGCAAAACGTGCATGGCTATCAATACAAGGTTCGGTTGTTCCCATCATTTTGTGATAAAGGTTTATAGATTCTCCAGAACAATACATTGTGATGATGGGGATTACATACTGACCAGAACCATAATGCAGTTTAAGAGGTAATATAAGGTATCACTATCAACAGAAGCACAGCATTCTAATCACTGTCTTTTGTACACGATATGTTCTGATGTATTGAATCCCCACAGCAACAACATTTCCTATGGCTGTATGTCTCTTTTTATAAATGTCCGTAATTCCATCAGTTGCTAGCAGTACAGTGTGTCATAACCTGATTATTTAGTTAAGCCTACACGCAGTTGCGATCACTCTGTTGCACAACAAATCGATTTAGTCCGAAATAATCTGGCTGAACTGGTATCTAACATACTGAAAAGCGCATGCACCACCGTGTTAAAGGTAACATTTTGTGACATCACTCACAATGGTGAACACAAAGAATAAAGTTCTTTGTTTCATTGAAGGCCCCTGAGGCCTGGCCGTTTCAGGACTAGCATCCTTCACATTCTAGAGGATTGCCATGCCCCAAGAGACATCGTGAGTCAGACAATCTACGACCTCTAAGTTTCATGTTGTTGTCCAATTTGCAAGATCGTTTGAGAGAACGTGGGGCTTCCTGGAAGTTCTTACAATGCATCATAGAACATACTGTTTGAAAGATGTGGCTAAATACTCGTGAAATGTCGTTTTCAAATCAGGGTAATTCCCCTTACAGTCGCTGACATTTGACTGTTTTGGAAGATTGGAGCAAAGACGAAAACGATAAAATGTAGATGAAATGAGACACATAGGACCCATTGACGCCTCCTTCATGAAGACGTAATTTTCAAGACCATATAATAGCTGCTGTACCGAACTTCACATTAGCATACAGTGTATATAGAGTGATCACCATCGCAGACAAAACTGTCAAAAACAGCGCAGATGTTCTGATAAATGTTGGCCGGAAATTAGATCATACACCTAGCACACATTACATACCATACATATCTTATAGCGTATGCATATATCTATCGGTTTGGGGTCATTTGGGCATAACAAACCATATTAACATAGCAATATAGTTCCATTGTTGTTCCCCTTCCAGGCTCCTTTCCCGGTTTAATCTCACTGACCACTGGATCTGATTTGCGGTTGTACGTTGTATGATATATGTTTCGGATGCGGTAACCCCCTTCAAACTCTTTCATATCCAAAGCAATTTACTGCAAAAACACATAAATGTTCTTAAACTTCCATATATGGTGTTACATGTTCAGATGGGTGTTTATGTTAGTATTAGGAAATTAAGTGTTCATTGCCACAGGGGATGTTTATTATTCCTTGGATATCCTTTCCATAAGCAGTCTGTTAAAGACTTAAGTACTTCAACAGTAATATCTCAGGACATCTAGAGAAACAACAACTACATTTTACGTTCTTGTTAATGACTATCGCATTCTTCCGAAAACTAAAGCATGCTACAGATGAGAATAAAATAGAAGCTGTTGGTGAAAAAAGAAACTAATTAGATAAAGTAAGCACAATAAGCAAATGTTGTTTGTCACAGGAGATAGATACAGCAAACTCTTTACTATTCTACGGATATCCTTTCCATAAGCAGTATATTGAAGACTTGGTTTATCTCTACACAAGTACTTCAACAGAATTAACCTCAGGACACGGATTCATCGTGAGAAAAAACAACTTAACTTCGCGTTCTTGTTAACGACAATAATGATGTAATGACAATAATGGCACTTATTGCCATGCTACTACAGTTTAAAAGGTCCTTCGGATGATAGACGAATTGCCTCACGCATCATTCTACAGAACTGAGTCATGATGGCCCTTTAAGACACAGACATACGCACCGAACTGATACATATGTTTAGCTTTTGGATAAGGCAACTTACTCTTGACTTTTAAGTAGTTTTCTTTAAGTAACGGATGGTTTGGTTAAAAAATACGTGAAATTGAATATTTAGTAAAACATGCTGCTCGTAAACATGAGACTTCTTCTTTGGCAGTTGTGAGGTCACAATGCCAATTCAAGGTTTTAAACGCCAAACTTCAACTTTAAATGTTGGTAATTTAGTTCCTTCAACGAAATACTTTAAAGCGAAAACCATCTTCCAAACACACCAAGACCAGGTGCCAAATTCCTCCTTAAACTTTTCACTTTATTTAGAGCCATTTCCTGTCATCGGCATTTACTAAAATATTCTTCGGCTTCCCGAATGCAAAACATCAATTTTCCTGTGAATATATTTGAAGTTTTCGTAGATGTGTGTTGATGTTCAGGAGGGCACAGTGTGCTACTTCAGTAATTAGTCTTGTAACACAGAAGATAAAACTGTTGATACTGTAATAACGCTCCGAAAGAGACGAATGAGTTAATATGGGTTCAATTGAAGTTTGTGTCATGATACTTAGAAACATACTTTCACTCTTCTACAACCTGTAAAACATGAGGGGGCGGTGGGGTAGCCTTGTGGTTAAAGCGTTCGCTCGTCACGCCGAAGATCTGGGTTCGATTCCCCACATGGGTGCAGTGTGACGCCCATTTCTGGTGTCCCCCGCAGTGATATTGCTGGAAATATTGCTCACGATTATCGCCACTAATATGTCTGTATTATTTGTAAAGTATAAATGCATTGTTATTAATTGATGCACATGGAAAGGCGTTGCAGTCCTTGTAACCAAATGTGCATAGTTATAAAAGTTGTTGATGCAGCACACTGATTGTGGCAATAGTCTTTGGTGTTGGTGTCTGTCTATGCTGTAATAGTGTCGAGAACGATACTGTAGCCTCATTCACAAGGGAGCAGTTTCTTCTCAGCAGACCACTCTTGTAATCGAGAACACATACTTATGGGGGATAAATCCACTTTATGCTGTCCTGATTTCTTTATCTGCGCATGCCTGTCTTCAGTTACTCACCACATTTATTGACAAAACGTAATGGTTGACGTTAACGCCTATAAAAATGACAAACAAGACAATTTACATCCAACCGATCGAGACACCAGGGCAACCTATTGATTGTATGTTTTACAGTTACTTTAAGTTTCTTTTTTCATGACGAAGATTCCTTTCAATTTTAATGGAACCTAAACAATATGTGAGATATGCTGTCTCTTTCCTGTCTAGTTAGAGCCCCTCATAGAATATATGTCTGAGTTTTTGTACACGTAATGTCAAAACCTGACGTGAGGGAGAACAAAATCGAATACTGATCGAGTCTCCATTATTAAAAGGATGTGATGTTGTCCCCGTCAAGCCTTGGATTGTGTTCTGACAGAGTGACACAGACAAATAAATCGTGTTCTGTTGCATTGGGTTTGGGAAAGTCAAGGGGGTTCAGTAACTGGGGCTGTCTACTTGACGCCATGATGATTGGAGGCATTCCAACTGAGGGGTGTTCACTTTGTATTTATCTTCAATGACAGCATGATAAATATGGCAACGGCAGACAGATAGACAATTTAATCAGTAACAGACCACTGGCCAATGATGCATGGGTATGACATTACAAACTTCTTTGGATTGTTAAGTGAGACTGAAATTCTGAAGTGATATGAAATACACGACTTGTTTTGATACCCAACCTATTTTGATTAGCAACACGTAAACACAAAAATAAATAATTGAATACTGTTTTACGCTGCATTCGTAATTGTGCGGCATATTCCTCCTTTCATAAACACGGACAATGTATACTCGAACCTTATTCATCTAAATTGTTATTAAAGTGTCGCTTATACAATAATCGTTGACATGACATCGACTTGTACACATAATACTGCTGGTCCCCTTGTAGAGATGATTGCATATGTGATATCCCTGCCAGTACCAATCGTATGTCTGGGGAGGTATGAATCTAGTGATGCTACGTAATCAGTAAGAAGCTGAGACAGAATCATATGTTTGAAGAACTTAATCAACTCGACAGATTCCATTCCACGAGATACCTGGCGATATCACTAGATAACACGAGATGTAAACACGCTGTTAGAACCTTGTTTGATCCCGATTGCAATAGTTTACACTTGGTGCCGCGGGGGATTTATTGCTATATTTACAAGACTGATTGCATGCACGTCCAAGTAGACATTGTATAGTAGAGAATACCCTATAGAGAGTGAGTGAAAGGCAGAAAAAGGAGATGTAGAAAGAAAGATACGGAGAGATTAGGACAGGGACAGTGAAAGGACATAGGTCTTCACGAGTGGGAGAGAGAGGGGCAGAAGAGATAGTAGAAGAAAGAAGGTGGTCTTTTGGATATGGTTAATAGGAACGACAAGTTACTTAATCTCGATTGGCCAGTTTACCACGTAAACGATTATTTAAAGAAGGTATTTTAGAAAATATAAATTACGCCTATGTGCAGTTACAAGTTCTAAAATAGCCCCGTGATGTTGCTGGAATATTGCTAAAAGCGGCGTAAAACCAAACTTACTCACTCTAAAATACAAAGAGAGAAATGTGTGTGTGTGTGTGTGTGTGTGTGTGTGTGTGTTTTATGTGTCTTTATGTAGTTGATACACATGATGTACCTGAACCATGTTAAACTCAGTATGAATGTTTCCTCCAGCTTACACATCGCCGAAATAACGATCCTGACACAGCTGTTAGTCAAACATATTGGGATACAGGGTACAGACGATTCATTGAAAAAGAAAAAACATATATTTACATTTCTTTTCTTTGTCACTGTAGTCAAATATGTTTTAAGGTTGAAGAATCTGTTGATCACAAATCAGTGGATGATGAAAGCAATTGTAGGACTATATCTTGTGTGGCTTGATCACTCATGGGGGCGATGGGGTTAGCCGAGAGGTTAAAGTGTTCACTCGTCACGCCGAAGACCAAGGTTCGATTCCCCGCATGGATATAATGTGCGAAGCCCATTTTTGGTGCCCCCCCGCGTGATATTACTAAAAGCGGCGTAAAATCATACTCACTCTCTTACTCCCTCATTGAGTCACATCGGCAATATTTCAGTCATATCGTGACTAAAAACAAGTTATAATTTCATAATAAATACAGGTAAATAATAAAACGAAGGACAGTAAACTAACTAGTTTATCACAGGTTGGTCACCATACTAGGGACCATGGGGACTTACAGTACATTTGCTTCCTGCATGGACAATAGCTGGATTTACACCATCCCTTCAGCCGTCAGCAAGTATAGACAGTTTAGCCATAAATTAAAATACCACATTTTCTACGGTTAGAAATAATGGAATGTTTAAGTTTACTTTGAATGTTTTGGGACTTACGTACCCCTACAGGAGGACAATAATTTTACAATGCTTCAACCCCATGTGAGAATACAGCAACTCACAATCTCAGCTGCTCAATTAAACTACCAATTTTAAAATATTTATCTATTTACAAATCATTCAACAAATCTAATTCTTTTAAAAATGCAATAATTAAATTGTTTTATGAGAACTGATATTATTGAAAAGATCCTTCATAGTTCGTGATTTGAAATAGTTATCCACTCCCTCATTGACCACTCATGTTGTTAGAAAAGGAAGTGAGAACCATGTTTTAAAAGGCATGTTTGTAAGAGAGCGGAGAGGACAGAAGATTAAAGATGTACACTTACTTCCCATGTAGTGATATATAGGTAGATGCTATGAGTCCAGCATTGATTTACATGCATCTTCTTTGATCAACAGTGGCCTGAAGACACTGTATTCATTACATGTTTACTTCAGAACAGGAATTGATTTATCGAGCCTCAGAGCTACACATAAGCAGTAATCACAAACTTAGGGATATATTGAGTTTGTGATGTTGTCTCAAGGCCATCCTGGGGCATTTTTTGTATTCAACGCGCAATCAGATATACTGCTTCTGACCAGAAGCAGGGTCAATTCAAAGTGAAAAAGACGATTCCAGAATATAACCTGTAAAGTATTGAAACAATTTCACTCACTTAATTTTCAAGTATATGGTATTTTCACATCTTCTCGAGGGGCGGTGGGGTTAGCCTAGAGGTTAACGCGTTAGCTCGTCACGCTGAAGACACGGGTTCGATTCCCCACGGGTACAATCAGTGAAGCCCATTTCTGGTGTCCCCCGCCGTGATATTGCTGGAATATTGCTAAAAGTGGCGTAAACCCAAACTCACTCACTCACATCCTCTGGAGCCACAAGAATAATTTCTATCTTAGGGAAAGTCTCTTGCATGCTTAGGAAAGCTAAATATTCGACAGACTGATACGCATTGGAAGCGGGAAAGTATAACCATGATAGAGAACTCTTTTCCAAACCACCAATGGAGAAATGGCCGTCATTTTGTTTTACATTTGCATTTACCAGGTTGAAAACCAACAGTAATCAGTGTGTATTAATCTACACACACCATTTCTCTAAGAGAATGTCAGAAACTGATGATTTTACTATTTACATGTAATCTGATGCTAGCTTACTTTCGGGGGCAATAACAGAAAAACAACAATGAAAATGAAAAACAAAACGCCACAAATTCTATTCTTAAGGGCACTTTGTCACTAATTTAGATGTAAACTTGGTTTGAAACATAGAAACATACTCGCTAGCTGGTCCTAACATGTCTGAATGTTGTCAGACAGCAAGTAATTTAAAGGCAAAGTTAAAAGGGGCAAAAGGTTTCTGAACGAAACAAACTCCGCAGATTCTATTCCTGAGGGCGATTTGGCACCAATTTGGATGAAACGGTTCTGAAATTTAGCGGGCAAAATGTACTTTTAAGAAATAAGAAAAAATATTCTGATGCAGTATTATGAAGCACGAAAGCATATTGGTATTGGAGCCACAATGCCAGTACCATGAAAACAGTTTGTACAATGATTATAAATCAATAATACATCAATGAATCCCTTTAGTGACTTCATGAACTTTCTATCTTTTTTTGCATTAAAGGGACATAAAACTTTAATCTCCTTTATCTGTAAATACCTAATCAAACAGAAATGAAGAGAGTAAGTACTGCAAAACATTATCGATTGCGCATTTGAGAAGAAAAATAGTAATGCAGTCTAAAGTAACAAATTCATCTCGCTTGTATTTAACATTCCAGACTATATCGCAAATTGAAGCTGGTTAAAATAGATCAAAGAGTACTTTTTGACACAATCACCCAGTGGCAAATGCCACAGACAGAAAGATGATACACATAGATCCAGCATTTAACAAACAGGAAATATTTGGGCTCGTGACAACACTAAGAAGCATAGGGAAATTCCTGCAAGACAACATATATGGTGAAACATATTTGATCAGCATAACTTAAACTGAGAAAGGGCGTATTTGACTTTGGACACGATCTGTATTAGCTTGCACAACTTGTGTAGTGCACTGTAGGAGACAAACTATTTTGTCAAGAGGCTTATTGCCATTTTATGTCTGTTACACACCGATAGAAAACATAAAAATAAATGGAAAATCTCGAAAATACCAGAATGCGTATTTGGGAACACACGGCGATGATCAGAGTGCCATGAGTGTGAAGCCTTCAAAGAAGGATATGACCATTAGCCCTTTTTAAACAACCAAAATTGAGTCAACGAACAATCTACTATGATATACCGACATAGTGTGATACATCGTGTTCAACTGTTGGCAGAGTGTTAAACATATATTGGTCAACAGCTGCTTTTGGTCATAGTAGTAGTAATGAACAAAGACATCCTAATTGTCATATTCATTCCAAAACACATTGATACGATATGGCGGTAAACAAATGCCCACAGGCGGATCCAGGAAGTTTCAAGAGGGGTGGGGTGGGTTTCGAACCCCCCTGGCTCCGCCAACTTCAATGTGGTCTTTGGATCCGCCAATGATGCTTGAACCAATAAACGAAATTGGACATGTATGTTGGAAAGATAGGATCCTAGATTCTACGACGGTTTTGTACGTTTCACGAAACCATCTAATGTAAGATTTAGGATATTCCTATGATACTATTTTAACGTATCTATATGAAACGCTAAGATAGTATTAAGTATACCTTTTCCCACCACAATACCGGCAGAATGAGTATTTGAAAATACTGGTGCATCATAATGGTGCACTTTTTTCACTTGTATTCCAGATAATACACAAAGACTGACGTCTGTTATGGGATATAAGTAGGTAGGCAATTTTCCTTCAAAAGACAGTATATTAATTCAGACAGATACAGGGAAGGGGAACTGAAAGTGATATTAGTTTGAAAGTTCAAGTTGATCGTTGCAATTCATTTTCTCATTCTTCAAAAAGGTTTGTGTAGATAATGGCCAATTTGAAAAGAAAGAAATCATTAGGAGAGTTTATGCCATACCTAATGAAAAAGTCCAGTTCTATGGCTAACTTGAAAGGTCACACTAACATACGCTTCATACATTTTTCTTAACCAGAAATAACTGGATTGTTGAAAGCATTTTATAAATAACCTTTCATGTGAAAAATAGCAAATTAGCTAAAACATAGACTAAAAGTACATACAAATAAGGATTAGAAAACTTCATCTCGTGCAAGTGCATGCCATGTGGTATTCCACTTGTGGAAATGCCCTTGTGGAATGAGGCCTATGTGCCTGGCAATAGCTATGAAATAATTGCTTAGATTTATACATCTTGATTCTGCAAGACTGTTATATCAGGGTTGACACAAAGGTTCTGAGTCTAACTATGGTGGACTGCTTCAAGTTGGTTGCTGGTTATGTTTTACCATAATCTCCTCCAAGGTTCCACACACCACGAATGCGTGGGAATGTGTGGATCCCAATGGGGTAGATGGATTGAGTCATCCTCGGTATCACCGTTTGCATGATGCTTGCCAAGCACTTCAGAAGGAGTTAGACAGACTAGTGAATATTCCACGATGCTGTTCTTAAGACAATTCATACTCACTTGACAGTCTCATCGTTCCCTGGCGTGGTGGCTGTTCTTGCTAACAGTCACTTTTACCGTGGCCCAAACACGGTTATGTACACTTCGCTGTCATTTACCTGAACATATCGGACTGTGTCGTTATGAGACAGTTTCTCCAATCGAGAACCTTTGTACCTAAAACTCATTTCATGGGTTTGTTCGTCACAATCACTCTGAATCTCTCACTGGACAAAGTCTCCCTACGAGAAGGGATCCCTTTTCTTATACTGCTCAGAGGTGACCGAGAGCAGCGCCATGGAGCCTGCACACAAAGTTGAGGTCATAGTTAATTGTGTCATCAGCATTTGACAAGAGCGACCATCTTGGAGTCAAACTATCTAGTCGCGCTGTGCGATCGCTTGATCAAATGGACGTGGAGGCTGTCTATCACAAAGAATACCAGAAAGGCCCCATTGTTGTGAAAAGGCAACTTATGCAGCATGGACGCCAAATCTGTGAACATTTGAAGTCTAAACAGACCGACAAACAGAGTGGGGACAACAAAAAGCGTCAACGAGATCCTTTCCGCAAATACAATGAACATTCCCATTCAAACGATTTCAGTGGTATGAACCTTAGCGGCACAGTACTGTTAATTTGACGATCGATCAACAGTCAAATCCCTGAAATGACGACAATACTTTGAAGTTAAAAAACTTCTAAAAGTGTAGAATGTTACTATTATTATTCTTTTATAATTGGTAAGTAAATTCATGTGGATACTTAAGGATCTGACTGTGTTTTAGGTGAACAGTAGCCTTTACATTTGTTTAGGAAGTGTGCCACAGGTGGAGCAGTATACGCTCACCGTTTTTGGAACACCTGGTGTCATCACTAATGGATAATGATAAACGCATGGCATCTCATGGTGTCACTCACTGGAATGTCTGGTCTAGATTTGATTGTTACAGCTGTGTCGTACAGCAGTAATACTAAAGAATGCGACTTCAAACAAGTGAGTGAGTTTAGTTGTATGCCTCACTCAGCAATATTCCAGCTTTATGGCGTTGGTCTGTAAACAATCAAGGCTGGACCAGACAATCCAAGGATCAACAGCATGAACATCGATCTACGCAATTGGGATACGATGACATGTGTCCACCAAGTCAGCGAGCCTGACCTTCCGATCCCGTTAGTCGCCTCTTACGACAAGCATGGATTACTGAAGATCAATTCTAACCCGGACCTTCACGGGTTCAAACAAGCACGTACTCGTGATATTGCCAGAGCTGTACAATCGGCTCTTCTTTTTGCAGAGATTTCTTATGGATGTAGAAAGGGTTTTGTTGTTTCGATTTGTATATTTCTTAACATTGCTGATACCGGTTACGTGTGAGAAATAGTTCCAGTGTAGATTGGCGATATACACAAATTTGTATTTCTAGATTGTTGCAAAAAGGAAAAGATCCTGAGAACTGATGGCTATAGTGTATGGCGGTGGAGTCCTTGCCAATGCTGTAATAGTTTCGAGTATGGCGCTGTGTCCTATTTAAAAACAAACAGTTTCTGCTCAGAAGAATCACAGTATAATTGAGTAAACGCTGTTACAGGTCATTGGCTCCCTCCCTCTGCAAGTCGTCTGCGTTCTGCTGTTTATTTTGTTGACAGTTACATAGACAGATTCTTTAATACAAATGCATAAAATCGGTGATTTACAATGTGATTAGGTTGTCTGACAAAACATCCACTTGCACAGTTTGAGATCGATTGGGTCATTGGATGAAGAGATATTTACAAAAAACCGGGTCCACATGCATTTCATGCCAAACTATAGGTTTATATTCATATCTGTGATGTTTTAGTTGCTTTTTCTGTCCTTCGTTGACAGCTTTTTTTAAAAGTTTATCTTTATGTACTCGAGAATTATTACTTTAGTCACGATATGGCTGAAATATTGCCGATGTGACTTTAAATCTTAACTCATTCACTCACTCTCATGAGGCTATTATTGTATGTGTGATATTCCTATCAGTTGCTTGATGGGCATTTAGAAGTTGGGAGGTAACAGAACAACGTATGTTATGGATTTACAACTTCTTTAATATTTACAACACAAAAATACTGTAAATATTAAAGAAGTTGTAAATCCATAACATACGTTGTTGTATTGCTATCGGTGCATATCGTTAGGCTGCAGATGTGTGAAGTAGTGGACTGTATTGCAGTAAAAAGAAAATTTCCGTCCAGACAACAAATACTTGTCTTTGATTGGACAATTTACCACGGAAACGATTATGTATAGAAAGTATTTCAAAATATTGTGTATGAAAGTTCTCAAATCTAACTGAGGAATCTAGAAATTCTTTTACAGTCACAATTGCGCCATCACAAAGAGTGCTGTGGCCTCATAATTGTCACGCGTGGTGAAGAACAAAAGGGTAGGTAATTTTGTTTTCGCGCCCGATTCATCATGTGTTTTAGAAGTGACGTGACGTATTACGATGTGAAAAAAACGTATGTTTGTGTGGTGTCGCTACGGTTTAACAGTCTAAACCGTTGCTTTAAAACGGATGAACAATCCACAAACAATATTGGACTCGACCAATGCCATTTCAGTCAATCTTTGCTAGGACTTTGATAAAGATACTATGTATTAAGCACAAGAATCTAATTATGTTGTATGTGTCTTTGGTACTTGTGAAATCAGGATATCAGTTTAGGTTTGTACATATGAGATTTAATCTAAATCACAGCGATGGATCGAGTGCCAGGTAATCGAATAAACACATATTTCATTCAGTATACAATAAATCATGGTTCCTCCGTGTAATAATGCTGTTGTAAACTCCATCAGCTGCAACTGTGTACTAGTCTTGCGATGAAACCAAGATGCAGCAAGAATTTGCTTGTAGGTCTGTGACCAGCGCCAATGCCTTCCTTCAACCTTAATCTGACACCCACGACACGACTAAACCTTTTTAAAAAAAACTGCAAATCCACTTTACTCATCACATATATCTTCACGCACGGATTAAGCCAAATCAGAACAAAACTGTAACCTGCACGCAATAAAACTAGCTTTCACCCTAACGGTGTTGGAATCAACTGAAGTCCTTTTTAGATCGCATCTAGTTACACTTCCCACACCGCAGCAGCACTCCTTTCTAATCCCTCTTAGTCTACAATGACATTAACGATGTGTGGAGCCGCGGAGATTGTATCCTGCCGTTTATAGAAAATTTCCGCACTATTCTCTAGGGAATGGTGGAAGAAGCCCAAGGACACCATCTGTCTTCCTCTGCCTTTGGTCCAAAGATGCATCCACACTTGATGCAATTTATTGGACTCGAAAAGGATCATTAATCACTGTACACACCTAGAGGCCATCGGGCTGTATACGTGCGCTGTCTGACGCAATTCACTGATACAAAAGTGGACGGTGTGATGCAATTTGTGTAGGTATGACGTCTGATAATTATCTGTAAGCCAGATTCATGTTTCTTGGGGCAACAGGGTAAGCCTGGTTAGGTCGGTAATTCTATGAACAGATGCCAAGTTAGGATATTGTGTGGTTTTGTGTGGTAGTGTGGTTTTGTGTGGTGGGATTATGCGGTATGGTGTTGTAGTGTGCGTGTGTGTGGAGTGATGTATATGGAGAGTTGTTGTTTGATGTTTGATTTGTGGTGCGATGTGTGGATTGGTTCATACGGCGTGGAAACCGAGCCTTGTAGGGTTGCTAGACTGTTTGACTGGGTTAGGAAACTCTATGAATAGACGCGAAGTTACGGACCTACCACATCATATGCTGCGTAGTGTGTGTGTGTGTGTGTGTGTGTGTGTGTGTGTGTGTGTGTGTTTATATGGTGTGTTGTGTTGTGTTGTGTTTTGAGGCCACTTATTAAAAATATTTCAAATCTCTGAAAGGATTTTGTTTCCCTGTTTTTCCCACCCACCACCCCCAGTCCAAAGCGACGCTTGTAGACTTTTCATCAGTCTGAGGCTCCTAAGCAGCACGGGTGTGCAAGATAAGACGCATTATCGACAATCTGGGACGAGAATGCATGATCAGCTGTAAAACGCACCATGGTGGTCAAAATCCACAGATGGTAGCAGAGTAATCATATAAAATGCCAACAGTACTTCAAATAACTATCCTGCTAAAGTTACTTTGTCTCTGAACGACGGAGATGCATAACTAAAGTACAGAAGATCCATTGAAACATTTTAAGTAAGTTTGTTTACCTTTAATGTCCGTCGCAGTCATCTATATTGCAACTGTGCCATATCTGAAATTACACACACACACACACACACACACACACACACACACACACACACACTTCAGACGCTCATTCATCCAACAGCAACCTGAAACTTAGCGTTATGATGAAGTTAGCGATGTTATTTTAGGTTAGTTTTGAGGTAATTCTCGAAGTGGCAGGGAGATCAAATATATGGCTTCTTTAGTTCAAAGAATATTCATCCTCTGGATCAACAAGAAATATTGGAGGAGTAGTGATATGCATGTTTATTGAAATTAGGTATCAGACACGCATGCCATGAAAACGGATAATAATAGCGTTTCATTCATGTCAATCGTTTTTCAAACAATCCACTGAAAAAAGATAATCATTTACAAATTCCCTTTGTGTCTATCTAATACAAAGCTAGGTTCTTGGTTTTTTTTAAGAATTGGCATATACCTGTCACACAGAAGAATGACACAAGTTGATGATTTTATCTAAATGAATGTTTTTGTAGGAGAGATGCTGGCGTTTATTCAGGGGGCCAAAAGGTTATAAAAAAAACCACAAAACACGAAATGTCTGTTCCTGAGGAATATTTCGATGGGAATCGAGTCAAAACGCATAAATACATAGCACTTTATCACTGTTTGGGATGAAAATATATTTTATGAAATAGGCTAGTCCAAACAAGATGTGCTATTCAGGAATACATGTAAAACCCATTTTATCATTGAGGCCACGATTCTAGAACAATGATAGAAATTATACAGAGCTAAAACGTAGATTCCATTGAATTACGGTAACGTGACAATGGCGGCTTGCAGGCAAGTAGCGAAGATTACGATTAAATATTATTAACAAATGATGCTATATCTTGAACCTATTCAAGTTTCCTTTTTGTATTATTGCATTAAATCTCAATAAAATCTTACTCTCCTTTATCCGTAGATACATTGTACTTGATGAAACTGTTATGAAAAGAGAGTATTGCAAAACATTATCGATTGAGACCTTAAGAGGACAAATGGTAACACAGTTCTGAAGAAACAGATTCTCCTCACTTGTATTTTACATTTCAAACTATCCTCACAAATTGGAGCTTGTTAAAATAGATCAAAGAATACTTTGAAACCCTCCATTGGATATATGATAAAGACGAATAACGATGAAACAAATCGATCCCGCATTTAACGGAAAGGAAATATTTGGGATCGTGACAAAATTTCGAAGCAAAGAGAAAGCAAATTCTTGCACGAAAACATTAGTGGTGAAACTTTTATCGCAACTTAAATTGAAAAAAGAGAAGATTTGACATTGGACAAAAAATTGTATAGAGCATGTTTGTAAAACTTATATAATGCGATGTGGGAGATTTAACATTGACACACAATTTATCAAAATCTTTTTTTCCATTTCCTGTCTGACACTCGCGTCGATAGAAAACAAAAAAGGAGAAAGGAAATCTCGAAAAATAAGAAAGTCCTTTTTAAGGTCCACAGATCAATATTGATAAAGCCTATGACATTAAAGAACAGCACGATGATCAAGGGGTAAGCCAGAGTGCCACAAGTGTGAAGATTTCATTGAAGGCTTTGGTCATCAGTCCTTTTTGCAACTGAACAAAGTTGAGGCAATGCAAGTCATCAGTGTTGGGTTAGAGAATAGTGTTTTGTTATTACAGTTAAAATGTACTATGTTTTACCTACATAATGTGTAACATCTAGTTCAAATGTCGCCAGAAAGAAACAGTGCTAAATGTATATTGTTCTAAAGTTCTTTTATGCATAGTTGCAGAACAACGTGATCTCAGAGCATTGATCCCTATGCATATTAATATAACACTAAAGTTAAACAAATAAAAAGGTACTTGAACCAATAAAGAAAGTAAAAGAACGCAAGATCCTGGATTGTTCGGTGGTTTTTGGCTTTTTCATAAAGCCATCAAATTAAATTATAAGATTTGGGGACCCGAACCGTTTTGACCCGACCTTTTTCCGTGTTTGTCAGCTGCATACCAGTTTTTGTGGTTTTACCCAAACCGATAAACACCTGAGACGTGCATTACTTCGGGTTTCCTCCCACATCAAGTTAACACACCATGATATACCAAGTATAGGTATAGGTGAAGGTCCGGGTTAGAATAAGCCTTCAGTGAGCCCATGCTTGTCGTAAGAGGCGACTAACGGGATCGAGTGGTCAGGCTCGCTGACTTGGTTGACACCTGTCATCGTATCCCATTTGCGCAGATCACTGGACTGTCTGGTCCAGACTCGATTATTTACAGACCACCGCCATGTAGCTGGAATATCGCTGAGTGCGGCGTAAAACTAAACTCACTTACTCACTCTTATCGCGTCGTTAAACCCAACTCACTCACTCACTCAAACGTTATGTATTAGATTACCTTCACTTACTGTATTGACTGAAAATTGAGCTTTAATGAACCATATTCTGTGAACCAGTTTGTTTTGTTGTTCTAAGTTAAATTTCCATTATTATTAACACTGATTTCTAAACAGGAAATGTTTTCCATGGAAAAATCATTTAAACGATACATTCCTATGAGATGTCGAATTGCACAATGAAAATTGTGTTTCTGGCAGGTTTAAACGCTCACCAAAGATTTTTATCTGAATTACCTAGTCTCGTTTGAGATTCCATCTTGTTTCTACATAGTGAGTGTTACATCAGGCAAGCGAGGGGTGACAGAAAGATTCTGAACCTAACAGGTGGACAGCACTGAGTTGGATTCTAGTTATGTTTTAACATAATCCCCACCGAGATTCGGAGATTCCATACCGATATTTCTTGCCTGTTCCCCCGTGGGTTAAAGGATCAATCCTGGTTGTCAAAACTGTTATCAGCAGTCTCATCATTTGCATGCTGTTTCAAACAGACTAATGGATATCACATGATGTTTAGGCAGTGTGTTTTTATGTTTGTACCTAAAAAAACCCATTTTGGTTGGCCGTGTTCGTCGCTATCACTCTTAATCTCCAAACCAGGAACAAGTGCATAGTTCATCTGAGCATTTTTAATTACGTTCAGATACCCCTTGTGAAGTTTACATTCATCCAATCCCTATATTCCGCTGTAAGTTTACGGTCATTTGAGCACTTAAGCGTCTACTTCAGTGTAATTCATTATGAGTCTGTTGTAAAGGTATTTCATGTTTCCCTGCTGAATTTAAAGTTCAGGATATCAGAAGTTGCCGATTGAGTTTTGATTGTTTCAAAACATATCCTTTCTGGAAGTTTTATTGTGAGAATAGGTACTACTGATGGTTGTAGCATTTGTCATATATAGTTGTGTAGGTTAGCGACATACACAGATGATCTATTTGTTGGAGTTTGCAGTTTGAAAGGAAAAAAGTACTGATATGGGAGAATAGGTACTACTGATGGCTGTAGCATTTGTCATAAATAGTTGTGTAGGTTAGCGACATACACAGATATTCTATTTGTTGGAGTTTGCAGTTTGAAAGGAAAAAAGTACTGATTTGGGAATGATCTGATAGTATCGAGTCTGGTGCTTTATTTAGCAAAGAAATAATTTTCCTCTGAGGGGAACACTATACACTTTGCGAACGCATGATAATCTTGAATGTAACTCACTTTATACTGACATTGAATTTTAAGTATGCTTGTCCGTCGTCCAGTACATGCGGCAGTTCATACATAACGGTTGACGTTCACGCCTGTAAAAGGACACCTTTAGATGACAATTTACATTCCACATTTTTCAGAATAAACAATTGATTAAACGTCTTCCATTTACTTTGAATCTCTGATTCTTTGACTACATATCTTTTCAATTTAAATGGAACCTAAACAGGACTTGAGATATGCTGTCTCTTTCCTGTCAACTTAAATTCCTCTCGCAGAACATCACTCGGTGTTTCTTGTACACGATATGTCACAACATGACATGAGCGAGAACAAAATCGAACACTGATCGAGTATCCATTATCGAAACGGTCTGTTAATTGTCCCAGTCAAGCTGTGGTTTGTGTTCTGCCAGAGGGACACAGGCGAATAAATCGTTAAAATCGTGTTCTGCTGGAATGGGTTAGAGAAAGTAAGAAGGTTTTTACGAATTAGGGTGTCTTCTTAAGAATGTAAATGGGAACAGGCTAACAACAACAGGCTACTGGCCCACACAAATTCATTTATATGGCATTGAAAGTTATATGAAATAGACACAGCCAAAGTGTTGTCCAAGGCCATGAATACAAGCCTGCATTTTTTTGAAAACCAAGTAAAACACACTTACTTTCGACCTATTTTGTGCAGCTTCTTCTTTGTTTAGCATATGCACAGACAATGTACACATGCATCCCCAAACCAGATTCACTTAATCTGTTATTCAGGTGTCGATCGTACGTATGAAGTTGTGATACAATACATGCCAGCTGGGTATACACTGCATTTGAGTTCTCTTGACTCACATGCCGTCCCGATGTGGCGATGATTAAATATGTTATATACTTGTCATTATTTACCGTTAGGTTATAGAAATGTGAAGGCATGGAATGCCCTGAAGCAGAAAGACGATTTCCGCCCACAATAAACAAACCGAGACAACACATACAGTCTCAGCAACTTTATACTTAATCAACACGTTCAAGTCCACGGGATATCACGAGATGTAATCACGGTGCTAGAATATTGTTTGAATTGTTTACACTTTGTGTTGTAAGGAATAATACACGATACCCCCAATGCACGTGTATACGTTTTCACATGTTTGGAAAGAGTTTATATATACTGAATCAAAAAAGAAACTTCACATTCTTTCTGCAGGGCACTATAAAAGAACAAGAGATGGTAAGATGGTTAAATTGTTGTTATTATTTTATTGCTGAGATCTGTGTGATGTACTGGATACACTGACAGTGCCATAATCAGTTCCATTAGGCTACACCGCCGTTCCAAAACATGGGTATACAGAATGTCAAGTCACAAGAATAAAAATGCGAAATTTCTCAGTTCAATATCGTGTATGGCCGCCCCGCGCATTCACCACTGCCAAACACCGTCTCCTCATCGACTGCCTGATGCTTGTGAACACGTGGTTGGGGATTCTGCGCCATTGCTCTTGCAAGGCAGCGCCATGTCCCTGCAAATTCTGAGGTTGGTTCCTAGTCCATGACGTTGATTCCAGCGTTTTGAAGGACATTTCGTGTCAAAATTGGGGTATGCGGCCGAGCATTATCATGCTGGAACTGTAGAGCTGGGCCATGAGCCGCCATGAAAGTAACGAGTTCAGGGGTGAGCACCTGGTCGCGGTAAGCAGCAGCTGTGAGGTTTCCACGGATGACCAGAAGTCGGGAACGGTTGTTCCCACAGAAAGCACCCCACACCATGCAACTTCCACCACCGAATCTGTCTACTTCCTGTACACAACATTGGACATACCATTCACGACGTCGTCTCCAGATTCTATGCCTGCCGTCCGCGAATCTGAGGGTAAACCTGGATTCATCGCTAAAGGCGACTCGATTCCAGTCTCTCTCGGTCCATCGGAGGTGACGTTGGGCCCACAGCAGACGTTGACGTTGATGAAACGGCGTCAATATTGGCCCACGATATGGACGTCGAGAATGGAGATTGGCAGCCCGCAACCGATTTCGAATGGTCTGTGAGAACAGTCGACCTCTAAACATCTCAGCCCTGGTTCGTTCAGCCGGCAGAGATCTGTCACGTAGGTGACGTAGGACGATTTGACGGTCTTCTGCTCGTGACGTCACACGTGGACGACCTGACCTTGGGCGATCAAAAGTGGTGCCAGTTTGTTGTAGACGACCTCGCAAGTCATACACAGTACGACGGCTGCATCCCATTGCTCTTGCGACGTCAATAACTGATCTTCCCGCTTGCAACATGCCAACGGCACGTTCACGTTGCACATTTGACAATCGTGGCATTTCAAGTATCGTTTAAAAGTGTTTTTTCAATTCTTGAGGTCAATGCAATCACGTGCATATGAAGAAAACTTCGATGCGAAGATCATGTGATCGACTGCACGTGCAAAACCTGATTTGGCACTAACGTGATTTGCACGACGAATGGATGGGTTTCAGTGGGTTTTGCTAACGTTTTTCTAGAGTCGACAGATAGGGATCCCATTTCGGATACATAGATGTATCACCAGAGAAAAAATATTAATTATTTTTCAAATTACATTTTGTGAAGTTTCTTTTTTGACTCAGTATAGTTGACAGTGATTAACATAGAGAGTGGAAGGCAGAGAACGAAGACAATATAAAGTGAGACGGGTGGGGTTGGGTGGGGTGGGGAAAGAAAACCATAAAATTCTACAAACGTTACACAGAACAAGGCAATCTATTTCCGAGAAATGCATTGATGTCAAAGAGTATAAATACACAAAGACCGTTAACGTTGTTTGGGATGAGGATTGTTTACTTAAAGCTTTAAAATTGGGCCTAACTGTTCTAAAATTCTACGAAAAAATAGTATTTTTAATAGAATTATTCCTTTGTGGTATTTTGCATGCAAGAAAACAATGCAGTGATGTGCCACTATGTCATTAAAAGTGCTGCACTGCTGAAAAGGAATTGCTTTATAATGATAATAATCTGATTAGTTTGAAAGCCAGTGCCGAAGTGAGGATTCTGAAAGAATGGCATATTAACCAGAATCCTTTGAATTTTGTTTCCAGCTTTACAGTTTCTTATTAACCTCAATTTGCGATCCTTAAGAGAATTGTGATGAAGAACACTGCAAAACATTATAGTCTGAGAACTTGAGAAGACCAAAGCCAATACAGGTCTGAAGAAACAGATTCCTCTCGCATGTATTTGCATGGCATTGAAAACTTGCTTCACAAATTCCAGCCTATTTCAGAACATCAAAGGATACTTTAAACAACCGTCACACGGTAGCACAAAGAGCATATTGGATATTTCAAAAACAGACAGATCGAAAAAAGTAATCCCGGATTTACACAATGGCCTTTTGGGGCTTATGGTAATATTTTTTTGCAGCATATAGGAAAGACATTCCAGCAAGAAAACGTTCGTGATGAAATATGTATCTTTTTGCTTGTATCAAAAAGAGAGCAAAAGAGTAAAAAGAGGTGATTTTACAATGGATAATTTAATTTAATGTGCAGTAAACCTATTTGTTTTGAGTAGTGTGTGCCACTTGGGTAGTGGTGTGTAGGAGGTTTACTAGTGTCAGACTGTTTATCAAGTGTTTTTCTGCCATTTCATGTCTGATACAGACATCGGTAGAAACTCTTGAAAAAAACTATACACTCGAGAAGTTCCTCAGGTCCATATTTATAGAACCCTTGACATTAGAGAACACAGGACGATGATCAATGGATACGCCAGTGCCACGTACGTGAAAGTGAACGATGGCTTAGATGTTTAAGCTTTAAAAAGCTTCCGAAGTTGAGTGTGATTGACGTTCAACAAGGCTGAGAATTAGATTTATAATATGATTTAGCTTGAAACAGTACTACGACATGCTCAACTATCCTTTTACATATTTTGTTAATAATTAATTTCCCTTTTTAAACAAAATGCAGCATTTCAGAAAAGGGAAGGGGAACTGAAAGAAACACTGGTTTGAGGTTTATGCTAATGGTTTGAATTCTTGTTCTCCTTCTTTACAAGGTCGTGTGGGTAATTGCCCTTTTGCAAGAACACAGCAACATTTGGATTGATGGAGGTGGAAGCTTATGCTCTACCTAATTAAAAATACCAGTTCCAAGTCGGAGTCGATAGCAGAAAAAGACTACACAATTCAACAATTTCTAGCAAACTCCATACATCTCACGAATAGGAAATTAGCAAAAACATTGCGAAACTTGGCAAGAAAAGGTGAATGGAAAACTGAGTTTCGTGCACGGACGCGTTAAATGAATGTATTTGCATTTTTTTCTGAAATTAAGAACTGGTTAATGGTTTGAAAGTAACATTCGTGCTTTGTAGTAATGTCGACAAGTGACTAGTGGATAAATGTTCTGATGCAGATGGAGATACGTAATGACAGAGCGTTAGCGAATTCTGCTAATTTTCATCAACAGGGAATAAGTAATCATCTTGGCGCTTGCAGAAATATACAGACTGGTTGAATGTTTGTTCAAAAGCATCCTGTAAAGAAAGGAAAGTAGTGCCCATAACACATGCAGACTCTTACATGTGTACTAAGCATCTTTCATATCAAGGATCAGAACTCATCCCCAACCCGAGATATAAAGGGGTATTGGAAATCCTGACAGGTTTCTGTCTGAATGTAGAGACTGAATGCCACACTGTTCTTGGTTTTGTATGGACAGATTTGGCTGCATATTTTCGACTTACCGATATGTTTCTTCGAAGAAAACGTTCATCCAATTTTATGTAGATTTGTATAAAGACAATATGTTACTTTGACCTAACGTCACACAAGTATACACGGTAAGGACTACTAAGCGCTGATGTAAACTGTATTTAGGCAACTGTGTTTTGGGCGTGCCTTACTGTCTGCCAGAAAGGAACATGAGTTGTGAATATTTGCAGTTACATAAACCCTTCTTTGATGTCGACATGCTACACCAGACACGTGAGTGATTGAGTGAGTGTGATGTTATACCTATTGTATCAGTGCCATTGAACGCTCAGCTACAAGCCTTCATTCACATCCCGTATTTTTATGTATGTATGATGATATTAAGACAATGTTGTGAAAAAGATGGAGAGAGCTCTCAGGTCTCTGTACTAATTGTCCTTAAAACTATTCTTATGCATTATGTAAACAAAATGGAAACATTTGGATACGAACCCTGTCTACTGAGCTAGAAACGAAAGCCTTATCAACAAGTCTGGGGTTTCAATGGACAAATGAAGAGTTCAGTTCGCCATTCTCGCGGCGAGATACATAATAGAACAGTTCAAGACAAAAACGTCACGGCCTCAAGGTTTGCATTGCATGACAGGAGCCAGATACTCACATTGCATACAGAATCGATTCTGGAAAGGGATGTAAATGGGGCATATTCGATCATTTTCAACGATTTATGTCTGGGATTCCCTAATGCCAGACATTATCTGATTTTCTCAGTTATATACGATGCAGATGTAGAGATAGATGCAATTATGTAATTATTCGTTTAAAATATGTATCAATTTCACTACCATTAAACACTTGCTTCGAGTTGATCTCGTTTTTATAAGAGTAGTATAACTGTGCAACGCTTTGGCATGACTTACATTACGCAGGATCTGGTCGTCTGATATATCGTCAACATTCAGGTCAGAGAACTATTAAGGAGTACTTTGATAAAGGTTGCAGGTTTAATGGCATAAAGCTATACCAAAATATAAACAAAACAAAACGATTTTATCATCTCATCAAAGAAAAGAAAAATATACTGAACCACAAAAGAAATGTCGCCCCGATAGCGGTTTCTGAAAGCACACAATTTAATTCACTCTAATTTACAAACAAAGCGGGGGATTGAGTTCAAACTTGACAGTTATGGTTAACACATTTTTGAGATTAACATTTAGAGTTCACACAAGCGAAATCACCAAAAATGGTACCATTAAGATACCCCAAATCCAGTACTGTGTGTGGCTTCATGGGCTTCGATGAAAGCGATGCATCGTCTTCACATGGAATGAATAAGCCGGTTGATAAAGGCCATAGGCACTCGGGTCCATACTCTGCTAAATGCCTGATCGAGTCCTACCGCAGTTGATGGCCTTGGTTGGAGGTCAATCAGTTTTCTTTGAATCTTGTCCCAAAGGTGTTCTATTGGACTTAAATCCGGACTGAGTGCAGACTAGTGTAGGTTTTGCCATGTTGTCTTAGGAAGTACAATGTTGCTCTTGCAATGTCGGCACGTGCGTTGCCTTGCTGGTAGATGTGATTTCTGTAACGTCCAAAATGTGTTACAACGTGGGGTCTGATGACTTGGTCAAAATAGCGAGCAGCTATCACGTCATTTCCTCATCATGGACCAAGATTATCGAACACCACGGTGTCAACTAACTAGTCCAGACCCCACACCATGATGCTTTGACAATACACTCATTAGCAAACAGCTCCCCACGCCTTCACGATACTCTCACGCTGCCATCGACTGGCGAAACACAATATCAGCTTTCATGAGATAAAAGAACATTTCTCCATAACGATTAGGGATATTTTGATACTGAGTTGCCCATTTCGGTCGGTTTTAGCGGTGATGAAGCGATCCTGCAGATGGTCTGTCGGTCTTGACGTTGTGCTGTTACTGAAGGTCGCCCACTGCGTTGACGGTCTTATATGCTGTTAGTGACCTGATACCACTCCTGCAGTCAGTAGACTGTCCTAACATGAACATTAAAATTATTGGCTTCCCTATGTACAGTCTGGAAAACTTGCAATCGTCCCCAGACTTGGTTCCTCTGATCTCTCGTAAGTCGTGGCATGGTGATTGTATCAAAACAAAAATGATTTCAGGCAGTTTGGGATTCGCTTCCATTGGTAGGGTTGTCACGGCATGCACGTGCATTTTCATTTTCACGAATGTCATACGGAACTTTTTACCATGTCTGTCTTATGGTGCGTTTGGTCAATATGCTTTTTCATCAGAAAACACACTGATGTTGGTAACAACTGTCAATTTGGATTGAAAAACATGTTAACAAAACGGTACAATCATAAGAAAAACACCACCTTGTAAGAACAAAAATGTTCTTTTGTGGTTCAGTATATATTATTAGTGCAAAATACTTTGAAAATTGTTTCTTTGTACCCTCGGTGTATTCTATCTATTCAATGATGGGCAAGGAGTACAGATGTCGTTTAGCCCAACTCACTCATTCAGTCACTCCGTCTCTCAGTGGAGCACGTGTCTACACACATAGAGAATAACAGAACAACACATACATGTATCTGAAAACATGGAGGATAGTCATTAATACACGTGGCCAAACACACGGAGGACATCTGGTGGACGACGCGGCTGAACATACTGTTTTCGTTTGAAGCTGATAGACTTGACGAAGGTACAAATTAGCCCTTACGTGCCGCTTTCAATGTTTTCTTGGCATTAACGACGCTAGGATCTATGTAATTCTGCAAAGCTGTACCTATGCATGATACTTGCTCTTTACACAATGCAAGAAACATCTCTCGATGCTTCTATACAGCACACATATTGCTGGCATTGTGGTAATAATTGTCAGCTCCATAATAAACAACTGTCTATCAAACCATGCAAGTGATGTCATTAGTTTAGTACATACACACAATTGCAGTGAATTGTTGTGTGTCCAAACTAATTCAGTTTATAACTGTTGAACTCCTCAAACCTTGTACCTCTTGTTTCCTTATACAGATAAAGCCGTATAGAACCGTCAGTGTTTTCGCCACCTTTTCCAAAAGTCAAATAAGGTATTATTCATGAGGTTTCCAAGGACAAAAAGGCATTTTCAAGTCCATGTCTTGTCTCAAGATCGTCCAAGATGGGAAGTGACACGCCATTAGTGTCAGGTATATAAAGACATACGACAGGCAGGCGTTAAGGACACAGCTCAGTACTGAAGTAGAGCAGGCAAACTTCATTTGGTTTCAAGTGACACTGTCGTAGTAGCACCATCTATACAGCATGTCGTAAACCGTTCAGAGCGATAGTGAAGAAAAGAGAGAACTATATTTCCAATCGCATTAAGGAAGACAGTGTTTATCCTTCAAATATACAGTATTCCGCGAGAAAGAAGTACAAGCCCCCTTAAAAAACCACAAAGACAAAAAATGTTTTGTTTGACGAGTAAACTCGACCTGCATTCGACCACACAATCACCGTATTTTGCAATAACTACTGGCATAAATGGCATTGTGTAATCATAGCTTTCGGCCGTGGGAGCCATGCCTATTAACACTTATCAGAGGGGTACACAAAGTCTGCAGTCTAGACTACCAGTTGTCCAACTTCCATTTTTGTGGAAGTCGCGGTAGTTGAGCGGGTTAGGCGGCTGACTTTGTGTGCTGGGGATTTGGTGCCTGACTCTGAGGGTGTGAGTTCGAATCCCGGATGGGGCTCAACTCAAAAAAAAGTACTAGAATTTGTACTTTATTTAGAAAGTGTAATCCCCAATATAACATATGTTACATTTCACCACTTTCTAAATGGCATTGTGTAATCATAACTACTGGCATGTTTAAACATTAAAAGTCCTCTCCAGATAATAAATATACTTTTTGTGCGCATTCACGATTCTAGAATATGATAATCAAACACACTCTATATGACTGCTGCTGTTTTGTCGATCATAGACACTGGATTTGTAGTGCATGCACATATCTCTTCAAAACGAGCTATCTATGCATTTGGCAACCAAATCAAAGACACAAATCTCTGTAGAATATAGGGTGCAATGCTATACAGTTTCATCATCCCAGCATATTAACCATGAATTATATGTCAGAGCAAATTGTTCTGCTAAACATGTATGGTTATCAATACAAGGTTTGGTTCTTCTTACCATTTCGTGACATAGGTTGACAGATGCCGTCTAATGAACAGTATATTTCAATGATGGCCATTGTATACTAACCAGACACAGATCCCATGTAAGAGTTAATCTAAGGTATCACTGACAGCTAAAGCACAGGTTCTAAACACTTGTTGCTTGTGAAGACGATATGTTCCGTAATTCCAGCAATCAATCGGCTTGCAGTAAAATGTGTCATAACCTTATTATTTAGTTGGCCTTACTCTGTTGCACAACAAATCGATCTAGTTCGAAATACGCCTCTGATGAGACATGGCTACCTTAATATTTAACATACTGTAAGGAATATGCACCACTGTGGAAGGAAGGAAACTCACTCTCAATACGGAACGCAAAGATCGTCGTGCTTCAGATAGACTAAAATACGTTGGGTGCACCAGAGTTCTTTGTTTCATTCACGGGCGATGAGACCTGGCCGTTACAGGACTGGGGTCCTTTAAATTCCAGAAAACGAGGACTGCCATACCACCAGATACATCCTAAGTCAGACGATCTACTACCTCTACGTTTGATATTGTTTTCTAATTGCAAGATGGTTTGAAAAACTTGGAGTTTCCGGGAAGTACTGAAAATGCACAATGGAACATACTGTTTGAAAGATGTAGCTAAATACCCGTGAAATGTCTTTTCGAATAAGGGGAATTCCCTTTACAATCGCTGACATTTTTCATTTGAATGTGTTGGAAGATTGGAGCAAAGGCGAAAACGATAAAATGTAGATGAAATGAGACATACTGGACCCATTGCCGCCCCATTCATGAAGACGCAATTATCAAGACCATATGATACTTGTTGTGCAGAACTACATATTAGCATGAGTACCGTAAGAAAAAGTGATCACCCTCACCGGCAATATTGTCAAAGACGGTGTAGATGTTCTGATAAATGATGACTAACAAATCTTGTGACATATACGTTTATATGCGGTATATCTATTCCGGCGATAGTTAGAACGTAAAGTTAAATTAAACCTATAGAAAACCTATAATAATGTTGATATTTCAAATACGACTTCGATAGCCAAAGCAAAGATATATTTTTTATACGCTCGAGAACTACTACTATAATCCAGAATAAAAAAAGGCTAACTGATATTACCTTTAGAACAATATGGATATAACACATTGCAATCATGCTGTATCATATTATCATGGCATGGTTGTTCTGGGCTCCTGTGTCCTCTTTCTCAGCTTAATCTAGCTGATCACCTGGTCTGATTTGCCGTTGCTCTGCTGTATGATATACGTATCGCGGACGTCAATACGCTTCAAACTCTTTAATCTCGAAAACAACTTACAGACAAAAAACTACCATTTATTTTCAGATCCCGCGAGACAAGGCGAGATGAAACAAAGCACAACTGACTGAATGATTTAAATCATCTACAGCAGCTTCAGTTAAAAGAGAAACATGATGAGCTGATGGAAACACCCACAATTGTGTATCAGTTACCGGACACAAAATGTTATCGACGTAATAGGTTATCCATTTAGATCCAATTGAAAACACCTATCAGTAATGGTTTAACATTCTTAAACTCTGAACAAGCACATTCCAGATTAATAACCCCTACATTTCCGTGTATTGTGCTACATAATTCAGATGAAGTATATTTTTGTATTTTGGAAAACAAAGGCCCATTACCACAGGGGATGGCGATGACAAACTGTTTATTATTATACGGATATCCTTTCCATAAGCAGTCTGTTGAAGACCTAATTTGCTGGTTTATCTATACACAAGTACTTCAACAGCAATACCTCAGACAAGGTTTCATAGTGAGAAAAAACAACTGAACTTCATTATCTTGTTAACGACTATCGCGTCATTGAGAAAAATAAAGCACACACTGAATATTAAGTCGAAGTTTTGGTGAAAATTTGATAAAGTAAGCATAACAATTTCGTTCCTTACGCTGTATGCATTTCATGGCAATTGCACGGACGGATTAATTAAACTGGCAGCATATGTAAACTGTGTCAAGATTGATGCCCAACTGGAACACCGACTTCCATGTGTCTATAGATGCCTGTATTTGCCTTTTTGGGCTACATACACGTTTCCTCACTATCTTGCTGAGCACATATCACATATCAATCACAATTCGTGCAGTGGATGCCTACGTGTCTGAATGTTTTACCCCTAAAGTTTACAAAGATGTTATCGATGAGGAAGTCCAGCATCTCACATATTTACTCCTCACTTACCCGTTCGTTACTATCACTCTTAATGTCTCACTAAGTTTGTGCAGATGGAACGAATCCAAAATACTGATTTGGGCTGTGCTACGTGGATTCTATGCCTGTAGGCCTTGGGCAGAAAACGACGATAATAGAAAGGAGGGACAGGGAGATGGACAAGGATGGAAAGAACGCCATAAACTTCTACAAACGTTACACAAAACAAAACAAACCATTTCCGTGAAATGCATGGATGAGAATAGTGTTAAAGAGTATAAATACACAAGGACCGTTACGTTGTTTAGGATGAGGAATTTGTATTTAAAGATTTAAAATTGCAAATTGGGCCCAACAGAAGTGCGTTAGAGTGAGTGAGCGAGTCAGGTTAGGTCACGCCTATGGTAACAGGCGGTGGCATTGACCTCAGGGCTTCAGCGTCACCGATAAGCCTTCTTTCACATCCCGTACTTTATATGTATGTGAAGTGATATTAAGACAGGGCTGTGACGGAATGGGCTCTCTGCTCCCTGTAATAAGTTTCCTCAGAAATATCCGTATGTATTGTGTAAACAAAATGGACACGCTTGGGTATTAACCTTGTCTACGGAGCTAGAAACGAAAGCCTTAACAACTACACTTTGGTTTCAACGGACAAATGAAGAAATCAGTTCGCCGTTATCGCAGCGAGATACATAATAGAACAGTTCAAGGCAACAACTTCAATGCCTCAAGGTTTGAATTGCTTGACAAGAGCCAGATACTCACATTGCATCGATTCTGTAAAGGGATGCAAATGGGGCATATTCGATCATTTTGAACGATTAATGTCTGAGCTCCACTTATGCCAGACATTACCTGATTTTCTGTTATATACGATGCATATATACGATGTAGAAATAGATGCAATTATGTAAATATATCAGATAAAATATGTATCAATATCTCTTTTTTCTCTTAAGGACTACTTTGATGAAGATCGCAGGTGTAATGGTCTTTTGGCCAGTAATATCGCATAACATGTTTAACAGAAAAACAAATAGATCATAAGTGAAAAATGCATTGCAAATTGTTTCTGAATTCTTATTTTATATCCATCAAATGATAGACCAGGAGGTCCAAACGTCGTTTAATACACATGGCTAAACACACATAATAATATCTAATGGACCACACTGTTTTCGTTTGAAGGTGGCTGACGGGATGAAAGTACAAATTAGCTCTCACGTTATAGTTATAATTGTCAGCTCCATAATAAACAATTCTTCATCAAAGCTCTCAGGTGGTGTCATTAGTTTAGTACACATACAACTGCAATAAATATACTATATATTGAAAATTTGTTCGCCTAGATTCACGTATCGGTTCTTTATGCAGAAAAAGAAAATATACAGAAACGTACAGCGTTCTCGCACCATTTCCAAAAGCTGTATGTCAGGAGTAGGAGGGCACATGTCAAATTAGGTATCATTCATGAGGTCTCCCAGGAAAAAAAGGCAATTTCCAGAGCCATGTCTTATCTCAAGATCGTCCAGGATGGGAAGTGACACGACATTAGTGTCAGGTTTATAAAGACATACGACTGCCAGTCGTTAAGGACATAACTCAGTACGGAAGTAGAGAAAGCAAACTTCATTTGGTTTCAAGTGACACTGTTGCCTAGGCACCATCTATAGGGCATGTCGACAAACAGTTCAGAGCGATAGTAAAGTAAAAAGATAACTATATTTCCTATTGCATTAGTTCCTAGTATGGTGATCTATCTTCAGTTGTTGGCAATCTATAGCCTGTTTTGTATTGTCTTTCATAGTTAAGATGTTTTCGATTTCCATACTGGTTGTACATTTATGGCTGTGATATTCTAGTTATTTTACTGTCATTTGCAGACAGGTAAGTATATAGCCTTAGCCTTAAGGTTAAAGAGTTTGCTCGTCACGTCATTTTATTCCCACTTGCGTACCCCACCGTGATATTCTTGGAATAGTCCTAAACGCTGCGTAAAACCATACTCACTCCCTTCCGCATTGCAAGGTAAGGATTCACTGTTGGTGTTTACCTAATGTTTGGATTGGAAAGATGATAGTGTTTAGGTTGGGCCAACATTGCTTGTTCTCATTTTAAAATAAACATTCTGCTTAAAAATACATCGCCGAAATTATCAAAAGGCCGAAAAAAATACAAAATATTGCATGTGTGATAAGAGACTGCATTTTTCAAGATTACGGATGGCCTGAACATAACTGAGACTAGATTAAGTGAATGCGATACTATAACAACATGTACGATACAATAACATGCATCAGGAAAGTCAGCCAGCATCACCACCCAATCCCACTAATCGCATCTTCTAAGTTGTGTCCCATAAACTGTTACGGTAATAGTTTGCCGTGACAAAAGGTCTAAGAGTCCCCTTTGAACCAGCAAAATAGAACACAGACAAGTCTAAAAATGTTCAATAATATATTGAACAAACAATGAGCACGCTACAGTTGAGTCACAAATCTAAATATTGCGTCACAAATATAAAATATGAACTCACCAGAGTCTTGACATTTACAGTGAGAACAGATATACTGATTGAAGTTTGTTTACAATGACAGCAGTTGTATAGACAAGCACGGTCGGTCTTGAAACGTTGATCAACTTGATGATGGCAGGCAGATGTGTATAAATCCAGTCATTTTACAAGTCACATCGCACAACTCAACAACCCGCCTTTATATAGCTCTTACACAGTTCTCGAGCATTATAGCAAAGCTAGGTTCCATCATTATTCTATCAGAACGTTAAGGAATTCTGTCGAAAACGCGTCATGATGAAAGGCGGAAGTCAACAAGATAAACAAGATTGTCAAGGGAGGCAAATTTGAAGCGCTATAAAAAAGCGTGCTGCTACAAATACTATTGCCATTGAACATATATGTTGCGAGATGCGAGCAAAAAACCCACACTCAAATCTTTAAACATTGTGACCCATAATAACTTAATCAATGTGATATTACAAATTACAAAAAACACACCCTCATAACAAAAAACATTCATATACTTGCTCAGAAGTTCATGGTTAGTATATTATAAGTTACCGTAAAGCTTTAAAAGAGATGTAAAGCCCATTTCTGGTGTTTCCCGCCGTGATATTGGTGGAATATTGCTAAAAGTGGCGTAAAACCCAACTCAGTCACTCGCTGACTTTAAAAAAAGATGCATGGTTGACATATGGATCAAAATCTAACTCCTGATGTCCAATAAATGTGACAAACATGAAATTCGAAGCAAGCCTCTAATTTGACATGTTTTGTTCAGGTGAACAATTGACTAGCCTTTGGATGTATTAATGATGACTGCAACCTTTGGGTAGCATAAGCTCACCTTATAGCAAACAACTGGTGGTAACACTAGTATAACACAAACAAACGATCAGGGCACATGCTGCAGGCAGAATGATCGACACTGCTTTTATGTTGAAAGGGTTTTGTCACTTTTATTCAATATTGCACTGTAGCATTTGAATCCAACATTGAGAGCCTTTTGTTTGTTTTATAAAGAGACTCATTGCCTGCCTCTACAAAAACTGGTGACCTGTTCTTGTTTAACAAAACAGTCTTATTTAGTGAAACAGACACTTTAGGAGGAAGATAGCCCCAAAATGTGTAAAATTGCGGGAAATAATTTAATAAATTTTCACACAAATATCCCTTGAGACGCAAACCAGCACCGTCTCCTCACAATATATTATAAGTACATTAGACGTACATTTCGTCATGTCCGAGGGCTGTCACCATTGATTATAGTTTTCGAGCCGGATCAAATGTACGATCAGAGATAAATGAAATTAAACGTAGTCCATAACAAAGTTTGGTAATACGGTTTATGACATTTTGCATGAAATTACGCTTCTAGAATATGATAAACAACACTCTGCATAGGACTGTCGCTGGTTTATCGATCATTGCAATTGGATTTGTAGTACATGCACATCTCCCTTCAAAACGAGCTAGTCATGCATTTGGCAACCGGATCAAATAAACAATTCTCTTGTGTACACAGGGTGTAATGCTATACAGTTTCGCCATTCCAAAATAGTAGTCATGATGGATATGGCAGAACAAATTGTTCTGCAAAACGTGCATGGCTATCAATACAAGGTTCGGTTGTTCCCATCATTTTGTGATAAAGGTTTATAGATTCTCCAGAACAATACACTGTGATGATGGCCATTACATACTGACCAGAACCATAATGCAATTTAAGAGGTAATATGAGGTATCACTATCAACAGAAGCACAGCATTCTAATCACTGTCTTTTGTACACGATATGTTCTGATGTATTGAATCCCCACAGCAACAACATTTCCTATGGCTGTGTGTCTCTTTTATGTCAGTAATTCCGTCAGTCGCTAGCAGTACAGTGTGTCATAACCTGATTTTTTAGTTAAGCCTACACGCAGTTGCGATCACTCTGCATAACAAATCGATCTAGTCCGAAATAATCTGCTTCTGGTGAGATCTGGCTGAACTGGTATCTACCATACTGAAAAGCGCATGCACCACCGTGTTAAACGTAACGTTTTGTGACATCACTCACAATGGTGAACACAAAGACTTAACTTCTTTGTTTCATTGAAGGCCCCTGAGGCCTGGCCGTTTCAGGACTAGCATCCTTCAAATTCTAGAGGACTGCCATGCCCCAAGAGACATCGTAAGTCAGACAATCTACGACCTCTACGTTTCATGTTGTTTTCCAATTTGCAAGATCGTTTGAGAGAACGTGGGGTTTCCTGGAAGTTCTTACAATGCATCATAGAACATACTGTTTGAAAGATGTGGCTAAATACCCGTGAAATGTCGTTTTCAAATCAGGGGAATTCCCCTACAGTCGCTGACATTTGACTGTCTTGGAAGATTGGAGCAAAGACGAAAACGATAAAATGTAGATGAAATGAGACACACTGGACCCATTGACGCCTCATTCATGAAGACGTAATTTTCAAGACCATATAATAGCTGCTGTACCGAACTACACATTAGCATACAGTGTATATAAAGTTATCACCATCGCAGACAAAACTGTCAAAAACGGCGCAGATGGCCAGAAATTAGATCATACACCTAGCACACATTACATACCATACATATATTATAGCGTATGCATTAGTGCTGGGAATTGGTCAAAATCTCATAATTGATGATTGGTTCATTGCAACCGATCAATCATCGAAAATAATTGGTTAGCGTAATTTATGAAATTTTCTTGATTATTTTTGTAATGGACAAAAAAAATGAAGAAAAAACCCTGTAGTTCTTTGGTGTTTTTGCAAATTGCACAAAAGGCATTGGCAAATTTCACATCTTTAAAGGATGACTAGTAGGTTAGGAACATTGATTTCTTGGAGTCTTGAAGATAAATTCAACCATGACTTGGAACGAGCTTGTAGTGGTCATGAAATGTAACAGACAAAACCAACCTATTGAAAACTATTGTTAATGCAAACAAGTGTTCCAGAATTGTTTGTGTTCGATTATGAGAAAACATGATCGATTGCTTGGTCGTTTAGTCACTGCAACCAATCTTCGATTATTTCAATTAATCGGACCACCACTAGTATGCATATATCTATCGGTTTTGGGTCATTTGGGCATAACAAACCATATTAACATAGCACTATAGTTCCATTGTTGTTCCCCTTCCAGGCTCCTTTCCCTGTTTAAACTCACTGACCACTGGATCTGATTTGCGGTTGTACGTTGTATGATATATGTTTCGCATGCAGCAACCCCCTTCAAACTCTTTCATATCCAAAGCAACTTACTGCAAAAGCACATGAATGTTCTTAAACTTCCATATGTGGTTTTACATGTTCAGATGGGTGTATATGTTAGTATTAGGAAAATAAGTGTTCATTGCCACAGGGGATGTCTATTATTCCTTAGATATCCTTTCCATAAGCAGTCTGTTAAAGACTTAAGTACTTCAACAGTAATAACTCAGGACATCGAGAGAAACAATAACTACATTTTATGTTCTTGTTAATGACTATCGCGTTCTTCCGAAAACTAAAGCATGCTACAGATGAGAATAAAATAGAAGCTGTTGGTGATAACAGAAACTAATTAGATAAAGTAAGCACAATAAGCAAATGTTGTTTGTCGCAGGAGATAGATACAGCAAACTCTTTACTATTCTACGGATATCCTTTCCATAAGCAGTATATTGAAGACTTGGTTTATCTCTACACAAGTACTTCAACAGTAATACCTCACGGATTCATCGTGAGAAAAAACAACTTAACTTCGCGTTCTTGTTAACGACTTTTGCGTCCTTCAGAAAACTAAAGCGTGCTACTGATGAATATAAAATAGAAGCCGTTAGAAGAAGAAAGCAATTAGATAAAGAAAACATAACAATGATCTTGTTTATGCTGCATGTATTTCATGGCAGTTAGACGGAAGCTTTCTTTAACCTATGTGAGCTGCATCATTGGTTCCATGTGTGTTGTTATTTAATCAAACCCATAGGGAGATGATAATGTAATGAATGTGTTACAGTACATTAGCTTCGTTGTTGCATTAGATATTTGAGACGGACATTGGATAACACAAGGGTGTGTCATGGAATACTCTTACAGAGAAGTCAGAACGCCCACAACACTAATTGACTACCATGTTCACAAAAGCTCTTAAAAGCCAGTGATCGATATGAATTAGCTTATGTTATGAGTTGCTACATTACATTAATCATTGACACACGCTGTATTCGGTCTTCATTCACACATTCCCTCATCATTCCCAATGACCGTCACAAACACATATTATTCGAAACGTGCTGATTTAGCCAACAACCCAAAAGAAAACGTCTCCCCATGTCTCAGACGGCTACATCTTATATCTCATTATACACTATTTACTTATTTCTAATTATACACTATTTACTTATATCTCATTGTACACTATTTACTTATATCTCATTATACACTATTTACTTATATCTCATTATTTACTTATATCTCATTATACACTATCTACTTATACCTCATTGTACACTATTTACTTATATCTCATTGTACACTACTTATATCTCATTATATCTCATTATACACTATTTACTTATATCTCATTATACACTATTTACTTATATCTCATTATACACTATTTACTTATATCTCATTATACACTATTTACTTATATCTCATTGTACACTATTTACTTATATCTCATTGTACACTATTTACTTATATCTCATTGTACACTATTTACTTATATCTCATTGTACACTATTTACTTATATCTCATTATACACTATTTACTAATATCTCATTATTTACTTATATCTCATTATACACTATTTACTTATATCTCATTATACACTATTTACTTATATCTCATTATACACTATTTACTAATATCTCATTATTTACTTATATGTCGTTATACACTATTTACTTATATCTCATTATACACTATCTACTAATATCTCATTATTTACTTATATCTCATTATACACTTTTTACTTATATCTCATTATACACTATTCACTTATATCTCATTATACACTATTTACTTATATCTCATTATTTACTTATATCTCATTATACACTATTTACTTACATGTACGCTAGACTTTTTTCTCAGCAACATCGTAACGAGTCCCTTATATGCAAAGAGTCAACGGTTGAGAGTGTTAACAAATGTCTCGGTACTCAATTTATCGCCAATGCGAACATATTGACTACAGCTTAATCATATGGAAATTTTTAGACTGAAAAGAAGATATCGATCAACAGTCCAACATCACATGTATAGTTATCTGAAACAAGATATATAGGGCCCGTAAGTTCTTCAAGGCATTTCGCAAGACCTTAGGTTGTTCAGTACTTCCGGTGACAAACAACGATTCATACCTTTCCGAATGGTCTCATTGTTGTCAGATGACAGTAAGGGACCGATAATCCTTGCAGGAATAACAAATGTACGATCTAACCATCCCCAAATTAGCCAACTATTACGACTGCCAACAGCTGTGACAGCCAAGCATGGCCGTACACTTGGTCCTGTTTAGTATAGTCATATTTGGCGGTCGCGCGATTTGGAACCTCTTGAATATACGCTAGTCACCGGAAATCTGGTACTGGAAGTAAGTTGGATCCCGTCTCGCATTTCGCAAGTTAGCACGCGCAAAGAGAGCCCGGAACCATCTTAGTACCGGAAGTAGAGCCTCGCGAGACTTACAGGCCGTTTGTTTCTAAGCACTTCTATAATCTGTCGGCTTGATGCTGTTGTCAGAAATATGAAGTAATAGAATGATTTAACATCGTCCTTGATCGAACAACAGCTTAGGGAGTGTGCCCACAATTAATGTCAATAGGCACGCCTACTTGTCTGAGTGTTTTACAGTGATTTTATCAATGAGGATGTCTAGCATTTCACATATTGTTTTCTCACTAAAATTACAAAGAGTTGAATGCCAATTATCCTTTAACATAAACCCACCGAGATCGGAGATACCATTCCGAGATTTTTTCCCCTGGCGTGGAAGGATCCATCATGATAGTCTAAACTGTCATCTGCAGTATCGCCATTTGGATGACGCTTCAAACAGACTAATGGCTATTTAATGGATATGTTTAGACTTTATATTCGTACGTTAATACTTACAACTCATTTTGCATGTCCATGTTCGTCACTACCGCTCTTAATCTCTCACTAACTTCTGTACAGATTGAAATGATCTTGGCTACGGGCTGTTGAGTCTGTGTCTGTAGTCTGTTGGAATGTTGTAACTGTCCAGTATGGTAATGTATTTTATTGCAAAGATATCATGTTTGATGGAACCACTATGTTTTTTCTGAACAATCGATTAAACATCTTCCATTTACTTTGAATCTCTCATTCCCACATTTCAATATTAATGGAGCCGAAGCAGGAACTGAGATATGCTGTCTCTTTCCTGTCAACTTAAACTCCTCTCGCAGAACATCAGTCGGAGTTTCTTGTAAACGATATAAGAAAACATAACATGAGCGAGAACAAAATCGAATACTGATCGAGTATCCATTATCAAAATGATATGTTGTCCAAGTCAAGCAGTGGTTTGTGATCTGACAGAGAGACACAGGCGAATTAATCGTTTAAATATTTTTTTCCTGTTCTAATGGGTTAGGGAAAGTGAAGAGGTTTCAGTAACTGGGGTGTGTGCTTGAGAGCGTAATGGGGAAATGTACCGAGGCGTTCCGACTAAAGTTTGTTCACCTTTGTGATATTTTGAAGTATATTGTTTCCGTCAGCCTCTGTGATCGACCATGTGCAACACATACCATTCCACAGAATGACAAATTATCTACTTACTATGATAAAATACCAGCCAGTAGTGATGCGAAAACAATGTAAAACACAGGTGATGTGTGACTGCTTTTTTTACGCCGCATCTGTGCAGCTTCATCCTGGTTGCATATGCACATATAATGTACACAAATACCCTCACACTCACTTAACCTTCAGGTGTCGTACTCACGTATGAAGTTGAGATACAATAAATGCTGGCTTGGTATTGACCGCACTTGACTTCTGTTTGTCGCATACCGTTGTTGTAGTCCCAATGCGGCGATGATTGTATGTGTTATATCCCATCAGTGGTTATCGTTTGTCTGTAGAGATGTGAATCAAAGGAATGTACTGAAGCAGAAAGACTTTCGCCCACAATAAAGCAAGCTGAGGCAACAAATACTGTCTGAAGAAACCTATACTTATATAAACAACCGGACACGTACAAGTCATGATTGATCACGAGATGTAAACACGGTGCTAGAATGTTAAAGATTGGAATATATTGTTTACCCTTGGTGTTGCTGGGGCTATTACAAGATACCTATGTGTACAAGTACGACTGTTTTGACATGTAAAGAGTTTGAATAGTGGACAGCAATTTACGGAGATCGCAATATAGGCAGAAATGGAAGATAATAGGACTGACTGACTGACTGAGTTTGGTTTTACGCCGCTTTTAGCAATATTCCAGCAACATCACGGCGGGGGACACCAGAAATGGGCTTCACACATTGTACCCATGTGGGGATTCGAACCCGGGTCTTCGGCGTGACGAGCCAACGCTTTAACCATTAGGCTACCCCACCGCCCCGAAGATGATAGGAAGGTAGATTGGAGAGATGTTCATATGGAGGCAAAGGAGCTCGGAGGTAAAGACAAGGAGAGAAAGTTGACAGGGAGGAAGGGATGCGATTGACTGGGGGTTAAATAAAATATGTTCACAATTACAGCGTATACATGTACAATGCAGATAAGTCATAAGAGTGACGTGCCGTTTAGATCGAATCATTGTTGGTTGGTCTGTTTGAAAGGTGGCATTCCACAGTGAGTGGATTTAGTCAGATGATTACAGATGTATAGTTACTTCATATGCGATTTGCTGGTCACGCCGAAAACCCGGGTTCGATTCCCCACATGGGCACAATGTGTTAAGTCCATTTCTGGTGTCCCCCGCCGTGATATTGCTGGAATATTGCTAAAAACGGCGTAAAACTAAACTCACTCACTCGTTGTTTCAAATGCATCTGTATTTACCTACTCGGGTTACAGTAGTAATCAAAATGATTTATTCATCCACAAAACTGCTCATTCAATTGACAGCAACCATTAATTTAGCATTAGGATTAGGTCACCTATGTTGTTTCCCGGTCAATTTGTTTCTGGCAATTCTGTATGTCAAAGCACAGTGTTATATATAGCTTTTTTCAAATCAGGTACAAGGTGTATTCAAAATATAAAACGTTATCTGACAGAATCGAATTATTAAAGCAGCAGTTGCCTTGTACTTTCGTTTTGTTGACATGTAAAATTCACCCTCTGTGTTGTTTACGAGCACTTACTTTAAGATCCCTAATGTTTAAAGGGAGATCGTTTGCTTGTTATACATACAAGATTAAACAGACTGTTTAGGCTGATAACGTATTAGTACAACCATAACGACTGAACAGTTTCATTTTCAAATCAATGTGGAGAAATGACACATTACATATTGTTTATTTTCAGCTGAAATCAAGCACAAAGCTTACTATAGTCAGATAACAATCAAATATGAATAACAGTGTAAGAATTCAATGCATTTCGTACCCAAACTAATACTACAAATTGATGATATAAGTATTTTAGTATATTGTTAATATCAGATGCTGGCACACACTCTGGGGTAAAGAAGACCATGTGGTCCTACAAGCGCTTAACAAAACAAAAACTCTTTTTCCGAGAAATGCACCAATGAGAAGTCATTGTTTTCGATGAGGAGGTTTTTCTTAACACACATTTAAGATTGCAAATTGGTCTTAACTGTTCTGAAATTCTACGAACAACAAGTACTTTTAATAAAAGTATTCCTTTGTGGTATTTTGGATGCAAGAAAACTATACACTTCTGCCACTACACAAGAAAGTGCTGCACAGCTTAAAAGGAATTGCTTTAAAGTGACGATAATGTTACTGGTGGCCAGGTGATTCTGGTGAAATATTGAACGAATGGTATTTAAAACGAATCCTTTGAATTTTGTTTTCTGCATTAAAACTCCTTATTCACCTTAATATGATACTCATTAAGAAAACTAAAGCCAATACAGGTCTGAAGAAACAGATTCCTCTCGCACGTATTTGCATGACATTCAAAACTAGATCCACAAATTGAAGCCTATTTTAGAACATCAAAGGACCCTTTAAAAAGCGTCAATCTATGCCACAAAGGGCATATTGGATATGCCCAAAAAAGAAAGATGGAAAGAAGTGATCTCGGATTTACACAATAGGGATTATTTTGGGCTTATGTTAATCTAATTTTGAAGCGTTTAGGAAAGAAATTCGTACAAGAAAACGTTCGTGATGAATTTTGTATCGGCATATTTGCTTCTGCCCCAAAAAGAGGAAAAAGAGAGGATTTTACAAGGGATACTGTTTCGCATAATGCTTGTTTGTTAAGCTGGGGTAGTGGTATGTAGGAGGCCTAACACTGTCAGACTATTTATGAAGAGGGTTTCTGCTGTTTTATGTCTGGCACAGACACCGATAGAAACTCTTGAGAAAAACGTTTGCCCTCGTTAATGTTCTCAGACGTATATTGATAGAACCTTTGACATTAAAGAATATAGGACGATGATCAACGGTATGTCAGTTTCACGTATTTGAAATTGAACGATGGTTTTGTTTTCTAAACCTTCAAAAGCTGACGAAGCTGAGTGTGACTGACGTTTACCAGTGTTGAGTTTTAGATTTGTAGTATGATTTAGCTAGAAACAATACTGCAAATGCTCAACTGTCCTATTACATTTTGTGATTAATGAATTTGATTAAGGAACAAAAAGGAAGGGGAACTAAAAGCCACATTGGTCTGAAAGTTTAGGTTAATGGTTTGAATTGTGTTTCTCCTTTTTTACAAGGTCGTGTGGGTAATTGCCCTTTCACAAGAAACCAGAAGCATTTGGATTGTTGGAGTGGAAAGCTTATGCTGTCCCTCATGAAAAAGACCACTTCCACTTAACTGTCTACAAGTTTACACAATATCGAAAAGATCACGATATCACAATGTTTGCAGTTATATGAACCTTTTTTAAACGTCGTTTTCATATGCGTCAGTGAGTGAGTATGATGTTACGTCTATGGTAGGAGACAGTGTCATTGACCGAAGGTCTTCATCGTCACCGGTAAGCCTTCATTCACATCTCGTCGTATTTTATGTATGTGTGGTGATAATAGGACAATGTTGTGACCATGATGGCTAGTGCTCCCTGCTCTGTATAATTTGCACACAAAACTACTCATGTGCATTACGTGAACTAAATGCGTTTGGATAAGAACCTTGTCTACTGAGCTAGAAAGGAAAGGTTTAACAATTGGGCTGAGGTTTCAACTGACAAATGAAGAGATCAGTTCGTCGTTATCACAGCGATATACATAATGGAACAGTTCAACAGAAAAAGTTCACGGCCTCAAGGTTTGCATTGCATGACAGGAACCAGATACTCAAATTGCACACAGAATCGATTCTGGAAAGGGATATAAATGGGCCTTATTTGATCATTTTGAACCAGTTCTGTATGAGGTCTCCTTATGCCAGACCTTATCTGATTTTCTCAGTTATATACGATGCACATGAAGAAATAAATGCAGTTATGTAATAATATTCGTTCAATATATGTTTCAATATCACCACCACGAAATATTTGTTTAGGGGTGAGCTAGTCTTTATAAGAGTAGCATAATTATTTAACACTTTGGCATCAATTACATTACATAGGCTCTGGTCGTTTGATACATCATGAACACTTAGGTCAGAGAACTAAGGAATACTTTGATGACGATCGCCACTAGTTTTAAAACAAAAAACATTACCAAAGTGGAGAAAATTTTTGTCATCTCATCAAAGAAAAGCAGATATGCCATTACTACAAATAACGTAGCAAATTGTTTCTTTAAACTATTGGTGTATGATATCCATTCAGTTCAAGCGTCATTAAACCCAACTCACTCACTTACTCAGACACTCAATGGAGCACGTGTCCGAACACATGGAATACATTAGTGGAAGATAATCTGAAAACCTGGAGAATAGTTAGTAATGCACATAGCTAAACATGGAGGACATGTTGTAGCATTATGTGTGAATCTTTGAGAAAGGTGACAACACGATTTCATCTACTGATGACTTGGTAATTAATAAGGGTGTTTAAAGGTGTATTTTAGACCCTGAAAATATTAAATACACAATAACATTGAATGGGATAAAAATTAAACCAGGTCATGATAGTTCATTTGAAACGCAAATCAAAATTGGTTTAATATACAAATGCAGTGAATGTTGTGTGTCCGAGCTCAGTCACTCGAAACATTGTACTCCTAGAGCTCTAAATCCCGGGTTCCTTATGCGGGAAAACCTGTATAGAGACGTACGACGTTCTCAACACTTTTTCCAAAAGCTCAATGTCTGGAGTAGGAGGGCACGTGTCAAATTAGGTATCAGTCATGGGGTCTCCAAGGAAAAAAGGCAATTTCCAGGTCCATGTCTTATCTCAAGATCGTCCACGATGGGAAGTGACACGACATTAGTGTCAGGTTTATAAAGACATACGACTGCCAGTCGTTAAGGACATAACTCAGTACGGAGGCAAACGTAGAGACGTAGAGCAGGCAAACTTCATTTGGTTTCAAGTGACACTGTGACCGCGGCACCATCTATAGGGCATGTATAACAGCACAGAGCGATAGTAAAGAAAACATGTAATTTAAAAAAAGCGAAAAAAAAGAATTTCCTATGGCATAGACGAGGAATGTGTTTATACTTTACATATACAATTTTCTGTGACAAATGAATACGAAAATATAACAATAATGTTTTTTACGGGTATTCTCATTGCACTAGTATTGCACTACAAAATTATGCTTTTGTCAATAACTACTGACATGTTAAAACATTAAAAGACCCTGACATACACACTCTCCTGGGAAGATAGCCATCACGTACCTATCAGCACAGGACCGCCTCCGTGGTGTAGTGGTTAGAGCCTCCGCCCGGAAAGCGGATGTTGCGGGTTCGATCCCCGACCGCGTCATACCAAAGACGTTAAAATATGGTACTTGTTGGTCCTGCCTGTCGCTCGGCATTAATGGGTACAACAAGGGCTGGTCGGCTCGGAGTCAGTATAATGTGTCTGAGTGGGGTATTCATGCTTCACTGCGGCATGGTATCTCAGTGGGCTAGCACTATAAAACCAGTTTAAGTCTGGGCTAGTACAAGCAGCCACACATACACATACACACGCATGCACGTCGTCATATGAGCGAAATATTCTCAAGCAGGACGTTAAACCCAATTTCACCTCACCTTACAACACAGTCCACGCTTATCAAAACCTAAGAGGAAGTGATATCATACAGTTTTAGTGAAACACAAAGGTAAATGGATTACACCTCAAGAATATTTCTGTGTGGGCAACACGTCTGTATGCAAAATGTGGGATTCGCAAATGTCACAGACAGGGTAGACAAGATGCAACTCTATTTTACCTTTTGCTGCCTTGGTCTTTGGAGTGCAATATTTATTTTCAGTGTGAATGAGTGAGTTTAGTTTTACGCAGCACTCGGCAATATTCCAGCTATATGGCGGCGGTCTTTAAATAATCGAGTCTGGACCAGACAATCCAGTGATCAACAACGTGATCATCGGTCTACGCAATTTGGATACGATGACATGTGCCGAGTTACTGTCAACCAAGTCAGCGAGCATGATCACGCGATCCTGCTAGTGGCCTCTTACGACAAGCATGGGTTTCTGAACAGTTAAAACGGAAACATAATGAGCTGACGGAAACGCCCACACCAGTTTATCGGACACAAGAGGTTACCGACGTAATGGATGATCCATTTGGATCCATTTGAAAGCACTCATCAGCAATGGATTAACATTCTGAAACTTTCAACAACCGATTTCCAGATTTATATCTCTTACATTTCCATGTGTGGTGTTACAATGTTCAGATGAGTGTTTATTTTTGTATTAGGGAAAAACAAATGTTCATTGCCACAGGGGATGACGACGGCAAACTGTTTATTATTCTACGTATATCCTTTCCCAAAGCAGTCTGTTGAAGACTTAATTCGCTGGTTTATCTATACACAAGTACTTCAACAGCAATACCCCAGGACATGGCTTCATCGTGAGAGAAGAACTACACTTCACGTTGTTGTGAACGACAATGGCGTCCACCAGAAAACTAAAGCATCCCACTGAAAAATATTAAGCAGTATTTGTGAAAAATGGAAATTAGACACTGTAAGCACAACAACGATGTTATTATTCTGAATTCATATTTCACGGCAATTCAATAGAAGATTTATTTAAGCTGTCAGCGCATATGAGCCGCATCAATTGTTTCATGTGCTTTGTGATGTAATGAAACCCCTAGGGAGGGTATAATGTAATGGATGTGTTACCAGTATCCTTGTTTATTAGATATTGAGGCGGACATTTGAAAACTCCATGGAGTACTCGAACAGAGAAGTCGTGACGCCCACATCGCCATAAACATGGTGTTTTCTTAAAATTAGCCACGATGACCAGACCAGATTCGCTTTATTCTCTTTACAATAGATGCAATAGTGTATTGGCAAATTATTCCAATCTCGCACAGAGTGTCAGATAATAGGGCCACTGACTGAAAATCTTATGCACATGGATGAACTACATGTACAGGATTCGACCATCTGTCCATAAGATTGGTGGTTTGCCGAACTAGAGATCAAGAATTGTCTTGTATCATGACAATGCACAAGCCAAAGGTAAAAATTATTGTCCATTCCATTGAATTATGCTTCATGTTTCAATTACATATTTTACAATCCTTCAATGTTAGCGATCGAGTAGCAACCACTGACATCATCTCCGTCTCTGTGCTAAAATGAAAGTGGAATATTTAATGACCTAACGCTATACATTTTCACCAGTGTCTATTATCATGGTTGGTACAATTCTTCGTTTCCTGGAATGTCTAAAGGACTTTCTCTGTGTTTTTTTCAGGCTACAAATCAACAATCGCAAACTCATTGCTAACTGGATCATAATGAAGAATGGATTGAAATGAATCAAGGCAATATGTAGAGAGGTATATATCTGAATTCAGGTTTATAGCCACCATCAGTCTTTCAAAACCTGACACTAATCTCGTGTCAGCTCCATCTTTCGATGAGACTTGGGCTCATGGAAATGGCAAGCTGGCAGTGATAGATAATTCCGCTTTAAATGTGTGAATACATTAGCTTCAAACATATTATTTTATGCTATTAATCATGCACAGTACGAGACTAATATAATCATATTATTGCCCTCAGTAGGTTCCGTTGCCATTGGCAGAATACAATCGCAGGTTGTGAAAGATTAATTCCCAACTGGAACACCATCTTGCAAGTGTTGATAGGTGACTGTATTTGTATTGTGGGCTACATACAGGTTTCCTCACTATCTCGCTTAACGAATCAACCTATACTAAACGGATTTGCATCTGGTGAGACTCTTCTGAGCTCGCAGCCAACATTTTGTTTGTACATCGTTAAACGTACAATACATGTACTGAATATGCATCGCAGATGAAGCAACGCAGCCTAATGCAGCATTCAAAGTCATCGAAGCCTGACTTGTACGTACACTTCGTCAGGAATACCATTGATTCTATAAATGTCAATCAGTTGCATTATGTCATCATATAACGCACACTGACATTTTTAGAGACGTCAAAACATTTCCATACTTACTCAGTGAAAATAATTACTCTTAAATATTTTGTTTTCTATTTGACTTATCAAGTTGGTAAGATCATCATGGTAAAGTACCTTTCTTGGGAACTAATTTCTGGATAATTGACATTCCATGAGGACACTCCAAACAATTGTATTTGTTAGTTCTTATTTTATGATGCATATGACTTAAGAAGACATCACCCCAATTACAATAATATAATATTAACCTAAATGTCACGGATCAGCTAGAAATTGGGCATGAGCCGCCAGAGCAAATGGAATTCCCCTTGACGTTCAATAACAGCGGAACGCCTTGCTCCTCTCCACATTCCCATGATTGCAGGCAAAGAGGGTATACGCTTGTTTGGAGCAACGGCGATATTTGTAACCATCACACGTGTTGAACATCGCCTTGCGTAATGATTAGTTCAAAACCAGTACAACGTGTTCAACGTCTTATGCAATGCTGAAATGAAGTGAAAGAAATAGTAACGAGGATGGCACCAAGTACGTATCTATTGGATTTATCGCTGACATTTCCCTTTGAAGCAGTTCTTCAAATTAAAGTTTAAGACCCAATTACTTTTGGAACGAATTAGATAATTTTAAAACATCTTTGAAAATGTGATGGCTTAATCACCTTGTTCGCGGTGGCCTACTTCCATTTGATGATGCACACAGTGTTGGGAATGTCTGTGTACAATAACCCTTAAAGAAGGCAGTGCAACGGTTTGGTATCGCTGTGAAGCAGTCCTAGAATTTTCCCATTTAGTGCTAAACTACGTGGAAGATGTGTTAAGTTTGTCGTTTCTTTGTTTCATTTGTTGTAGGGAAACAGTGAGTGAGTGAGTTAAAATGTAACGTCACCTCGGCAATATTTCAGCCATATAGTGACGAGATATGTTTTACATAAACAATAAATTTAAGTTGCTAAATAATCAGTCATCGAAGGACTGTAAAATAACTAGAGTATCACAGATGGAGTCTAAAACTAGCATGAACATGTAAAACTATTTTATTTACGAAGACAATACAATATAAAAACGGGCTATAGATCGCCAACAACTGAAGGTAGATCACCATACTAGGAACCATGGGGATTTACAGTGCCTTTGCTACCTGCATGGTCCCTAGCTGGATTTACCCCATCCCTTCAGCCACTGGCGTTTATACCGAGATTTAGCCATACATTAAAAACACAAAAATACTACGATTAAAAACCTGGTACACTTAAATTGACTAAATGTTTTGGGACTTACGTACCCTCTCAGGAGGACAATAATTTTACGCGACTTCAACCCCCTTTGAGGGTACAGCCACTAAAAATCTCAGTTACTAATTTAAATTAACAATAATAAAATATTTACCTATTTACAAATCAGTTAACAAATCTAATTCTTTTAAAAATGCAATAATTAAATGAGAACTTATATTACTAAAAAGATCCTTCATAGTTCGTGAGGGAAACAGTGAATTAAGGTAGATATTTCTTCATGTTTTGACTAATACTGAAATGTTAGGACAAACATTAGGCATCTCTTGGTTTGTTTTCTGGGTTATGTACTTGTACGAACATCTCCTTAACTGTTGCCATGTCCGTATTTTGTTGTGGGTTTTCCCATCTCCCAGATCACGTTTTCATCCCAACGTGAAATAATATATAATTTCCCCGCCGCTGTGGAATTTACTGCCCGGACGTGATACAAATATACTTCTTCACGAGCACACTCATAAAAAACCCAGGTGCTGTTTAAATTTCTACAGACCCGTGAAGATCTGGGGTAGAATAGGTCTTCAGCAACCCATTCTTGTCATAAAAGGCGACTATGCTTGTCGTAAAAGGCGACTAACGGGATCGGGTGGTCAGGCTCGCTGACTTGGTTGACACATGTCATCGGTTCCCAATTGCGCAGATCGATGCTCATGCTGTTGATCACTGGATTGTCTGGTCCAGACTCGATTATTTACAGACCGCAGCCATATAGCTGGAATATTGCTGAGTGCGGCGTAAAACTAAACTCACTCACTCACTCACTGAACTTTCTTCAGCTACATTTATATAAAAATGACTCCATATACATGTATAATTATCCTAAAATAATTCAAAGACTTTAACTAATTGGTGTAAATATTAAAATTTCATAAAAAGTTTACACAATAAGTCAAAATCAGTCTATCTTTTTTATCTCGTTTTTCGCCCACATTTTGAGATGAGGAACACATGAAAAATACTTTTGGTATGTTTACAAGTGTGATTGTATACCTCTTCAAACAATATCCTGCCAAGGGAAAACCAGAACAAAATCTCATTCATTAAAAGGAAAATGTTTCAGACTGTGCACGTGGCAGTTCATGGTAAATTCAAATATTTGTGCTTTCCGCAATTCATGCAGCTGGGTATATATAGGAACACAGATCATGTGTCTATTTCTGACAATAGCAATCTTCGCCAGGTGTTCAGACAGGCCCCCAAAACATTGTGAAGTGCCTGCTGGAAATTGTGAGCACAACTTTAACGATTCCTGTGTGTCAGACTGACACCGGTCAAACCGAACAAACGAGATGATCCTGTGACATGTCTTTCGGGGTGAGTCGTCATGTTGTTACTGGTTGTTTCCAAGACAACTGTCTTCCAAAGTTTGGAATCGATCAGAGATTTCCTTGGCATATAAAACATAATACATCTGCCAACCAACAGATTGTAGCATTTGTGCTTCGTCGGAGCTGTATCGAATGGGTGTGTACGGGTCAGCTAGTTTGATATATTTCCGAAAGAAGTATTTTCTCTTCTTGTGTCCTTTAACTTTTCATCAACAGCAGTTACCTACACAAATGTAAGCTGTAATGAGTGAGTGAGTGAGTGACATCGGCAATATTTCAGCCATATCGTGACGAGAACATATGTGACATTGAAATGGAATAGATGTATATTATAAAAACCTGTCGACGAAGGACAGTAAAACAACTAGAATATCACAATTACAACTAAAACTAGTGTGGAAAATTAAAACTAATAGCACTATTTGGACAATACAATATCAAAACTGGCTATAGATCGCCAACAAGTGAAGGTAGATCACCAAACCAGGGACGTAAGCTGTAATGGTTGATTAAAAATACGCACAACTCATTCATAATCTATTCCTGAATTGTTTATTATCATATTCAGTTTTACAGAATTAATATGACAACACATTTTATATAGAACACATTGCTTGTTTGAGTGGCATTTAGAAGTTGGTGTGATGAACAACAAGGAGAGTTCTATGGATATACAACTTCTATTATATTAAAAGAAGTTGTATATCCATCGAACTCTCCTTGTTGTGAGAACACACTGATCTATCTACATTGCCCACTAGAAGCGAAGTACTTTCACTGTTCCATCAGGACAACATTAACACCAATCCTATTCCTGTGATTCTGGTAGGATGTCAGATCAAATTAGATTATGACCCAATAGTAAAGAACACACACATTTTCTCTCATTCCTTTTCTCTGCAATGCAGTCTGTTTCAGAGTAGGCCAGGAGTTGTCTATTGAGCTGCAATTTGCTGTGTAGAGTTTCGTTCCTTATGCAAACAGGATACATGTGGTCGTAGGTTCGAATACCGACTAATGCATGACATTTCATGACTCTTCTCCAACATTAAGCTAACACACGAATTCTATCCGACCCATTCACTGTTACGTTTGCAGCTAATGAATTATGCAAGAGTGAGTGAATGTGTTGAGATTTAAAGTCACGTCGGCAATATTTATTATGGGTATTTGTATAGCGCTATAGTCCATCCTCCTATTTCAGCCATATCGTGACTAAATCAAATCATGGATTTATAGTAATTGAAAGTAAATTATAAAAACCTGTCAACGAAGGACAGTAAAACAACTAGATTATCACAGATATTATAAGTTTTAAAACTAGTAATTAAATCTAAAATATTTTAACTATAAATGACAATTCAATATAAAAACAGGCCAACAACTGAGAATTGTGCAAGATGTGTCGGACATGCAGAAAATTTGTCCGAAAGACAGGCCCCACCCAAGAGGAAGTTTAATGTGGCCAGACTGGAGTCTTGACTGACTCAAAGCATCGTTTTACCCAGCTCAATCACTATAGCTTATGAACTGTTCAAGATGTGTCGGACATGAAGACGTTTTCTCGAAAGACTTTTAAAACAGGCCATGTACATGTTTAACCCAAGAGGAAGTTCAATGTGGCCTGATCCTGCTCGGACTATAGTCTTGACTGACTTGAATCTAGAAATCGAGGACAGCCTTGCCCATGAGGCATCCACAGTCAAACAATATACGATCACTATGATGTTGATGTTGTTTTCTAATATGCTAGATCGCTTTGCAGTCTTAGGAGACTGGAAAGTCTAACAATGCATATTATGCAAAATGCTGTTTGAACGATGTGGCTGACTCGTCAAATGACTTTTTCTACCTCTGGAGAATTTATCCTGTAGGCAGTAACGTTTTTACATTTTCTCTGTCCTCGTGTATTGGACAAAACAGGGGAAACAAACACTATGGAGGAGACGAGACTCACTGGACTCGTTATTATGTCTGCACATAACAAAGTAATTATCTGGACCATACACATTTACAACGTTTAACAGAGATTACATATGAGAAAACATATCCAAAGATGACAAAGTTATTTACTAACGCAGAGCACACTGTCGACGTTCTAATAATAAGCTGACCAAACATTATATAAGGCATACTACACACATGTCATACTCTAGCTGGGCTGGCCAAGTTTAATGGTTACAAAACTCCATGAGCAATCGCATATCTCTAGTGTATATGATCCCGTTGAGTTTAAATGTACCATTACCGCAATTTTAGAAATTAAATATCACAACTTCCGAATACAATGTAGTGCAACATACTTTCCAAATTAGTTATGTGGGAATGAATAAAAGAAAACATGTGATGACGTATGTTATTTTGTAAAAAAATGTTTGTGAGGTCGTTGAGCATGGGAACGGTGGCGTAACAGTTGTTCGTAATCCTGGCAGAGGTAGGAATTCAACTCATGACCAGCGGACTATAGCAGATAAGGAACTCAGTACTGTACAGATAGATGCGGCCCCTTTGACCAAGAAATTGCACGTGCACAAATATTAGTTATTGTTATCGGTTTTATATGACCATCTGACCTGACCTCTATGACCTCCATCATGCATTCATTCATAATGGCTCCCTCACGTTCCGTCCGCAGGTTAATGACCACACTGATTTCTCTAAAAGAAACCATTACATTAAAACATCCACATCCGATAATACATATAGAGTGTCATCGGTACATGGCAGCCTGAATATACACACCGACACATTGCAATATATACTAGGCACATAAAGAAACTCTGCATACAAAAATTTAAAATCTAAATTTATCAAACCTGTGTAGACACATAAGGATTTAAACTCAGAGATTAGTGACATGTATCCAACATGCATGCACGTGCCACGTTCCGTGACGTCAGTGGGTTCGTCCTTGAGACGTGCAATACGTTGTTGCACGTGCATTCCGGGAAAGAGAAACAGAGCAAATGAATGCCACACAATACTATCACTTTGAAAGCTCAACACCTGCCCTTGCGATCGTTCAAAAAATGAAACGGCTATTGAAACGCATAGCATGCCAAGGCTCACGTCTGCACAACGTCATGATGCCATTGGGATGGTCCGTGGGGGAATGTCTCAACGACAAGTGGCTGCACATTTCCACTGCCACCTGAACACCATTTCTGCACTAGTGAGACGCTACCAGAACACAAATGACGTCATCGATCGGCCACGTTCTGGACGTCCACGTGTAACAACGCCAAGACAGGACAGATGGATAAGGGTGACCCATCTTCGCCACAGGTTTCAGACTGCAGTGATGACTGCCCGAACCATCCCAGGACTTCGCCGTATCCATCCCAACACAGTTCGACAACGTTTACGTCATCACGGGATCAGACCACGACGTCTCGCCATATGGCCTATCCTGACACAACGTCATCGACAAGCTCGCCGAATGTGGTGCCGAAATCATGTCCGCAGACCCTTGTTTTGGTGGAGACATGTTGTTTTTTACAGATGAGTCCAGGTTTAACATTTCCCATAGTGATGGACGTCAACGTGCCTATAGACGCGTGGGAGAACGTTATGCACAGGCCTGTGTCTTGGAGAGGAATCGCGTTGGTGGTGGTTCCATGATGATTTGGGGTGGAATAACAGCACGCCAAAGAACTCCTTTGGTGATTGTTCACGGCAACTTAACTGGTGTGGGCTACAGGGATCAGATTCTTCGACCTGTGGCAATTCCTTTTCTGCAACGTCATGGCCCTGGGTTAACATTCCAACAGGACAATGCCCGCCCTCATACGGCAAGGTTGCTATGGCTTTCTTGCAACACCACAACGTTGACTTACTGCCTTGGCCTGCAAATTCACCGGATCTCTCCCCGATAGAGCATGTTTGGGACGAGATGGATCGACGTCTACGCCGTCTTCCTCATCCGCCAGATAACGTCCTTGACCTTGCAACAGAACTTGAGAGAATCTGGCGTGACATCTCACAAGCCTTCCTTGCTCGTTTGATAGGCTCTATGCGTCGTCGATGCACTGCTGTTCTCAATGCCGATGGTGGACATACCCGTTATTGAGCTTGTGACATGGTCGTGTGACCCCTGTCCCGATTGTGGACTCGTGACGTCATTGTGATTGACTTTTCAATTGAAATTCTCCCGACTTGTTATGGTCTCATGATCCCTCCATTAAAGTTTATATGTACCTTTGACATTGTTATCGTATTTTGACAATGCACAGTTTCTTTATTAGCTAGTATATAAGCAGTTTTACATATGGAGAATGATAAGTTTAAACTGAAGTGCAACTACAAATAATAAACAAAACACACACACAACAAAACAATAGCATTTGAATATATTATATGAAATATGAAGAAACAAATATCCCTTTATTCTTAAAATAGCAATGGTTTAGAGATCGATTGTTGTGGTCCCAATCATTCGCACATGAAAACACATCAGAAGAAGTAGATATGATATGATATGATATGATATGATACGATATGATACTAGAAGATGGTAAATATGTTACAATATCAGCTTTGACAGCTACACATGTCCACAGATCATAAAGGGTGATAAATGTCTTCCAATCGTATGTTCTGATCAATGATAATGTGACGTTTTCAAACTTACAATTTTCAGATATAACCTGTAGATCTCTTGTGGTTTCAATGTTGAAATACGTGAGTTTTTTTGTAATGGGGAAAAAATAACACAATAGTGGATGATGAAAGCAACACCATTCTCCGGACTCACAGTCTACAGTTTGTAGACAAGAAGCTAATTAGAATAAGAACAGACGCTTGGAAGAAAAACCGCTTGGAGTTCTTGTAAGCACCTTTGGCTATTGTTTTCAGGGGTAAACTGAGAGATCCAACTTAAGATCATGTCACTGAATGAATTTATGATAAAACCCGAAACCAATTTAAATAAAGGAAGGAAAACAATTACGACAATAATGCGATGTATGGATCAAATGGGAATTACAAGACCGATCCATGTGGCCTGTCACAACAGTTCGTTGGATCCAGGGTGTAAGATTCGTGTGTTTTCTGACGTTCTGAAATCCCTACTGAGGGAAATATCTAATAAATATTTTACAGTAAAACCATTTCGTTGTTTCATTTAGATAGTGTAATTGACGGCATTTTTCAGCCTTGGTGGGAGTCAGAAGGCATTCAAGCAGAAATCCCGTTGGCATCGACAACACCATAAATCTGGATACATGAAGTAACCATCACATAAACTGTAAACTGGAGAATTGAAAGCGGTGTCAGGTCGGTGGATTCATCTTACTACATTGATGGATTGATTCAAGGAACATTGTACCATTCAACAATGTGTAGAATAAGTGCATGTACAATTATAGTAGTGTTACATGACACATTTTGATGAAGAAAGAATTGGGTATTGTATAAACAACAAACAGGTACCTAAAGATGCTCTAGTCTAAACAACATCATGGTTAGCCTTACATTTTGGAGAAGTCTGCACTGTGAAATCAATGATCAAACACAACAACTTTCAAATCTGGTGTGAACTGTGTCGTCTTTGTTATTCTACCCCAAACTCCAATGGAGACACTTATTGTTGTCCATGCTGAAAATAACTGTGTGTCATGCAGGTGTCAAAGCTGCACAGAACAGTTTGTAATTCAATGAAAGGGGGATGCTTTGTAACCCTGAATGAATCAGTGATCCCTTCTGTATGCTGTTGAATGTCATAGTTAGTAAACATTATAAACTCCTAAAACTTGTACCCCGACCAGCTGTATTAATTTTCATTAATAATGTATTTGCTAGTATATTTAAACATGTTAGGCGTTTCCGTCAGTTGTTGCACCATTAATATATCTAATAATCCAACACGATTTCCTTTGCTAAGTTTTAAGGTTAATGCCCAAACGATAATAGTACTTAAGTCATTGGTGGAGGTTCCAGTAAAGACATCACTGTCTAGTGCTATCACAAACGAAAGCAATGCACGGGTGGAGATAATTTTGTTATGACATATAGGCCTTCGCGGTGACTATGTTTCCATCCCAGAAATTTAGAATGCATGATTTAAATGGTGAATGCTTGAGAATAGTCAGACTCAATAATCTCTTGAAACAGATTCCAACTGGCGTTAATAGTGATGATCATTGTAAAACGCATCACCGAAAATGTATAATGACACTAAGTGTTCATTATAAAAACATTAAGTGTCCAAACCTGTACAAATCCATAGGTGCCTGATCTTCATTGGCTTTTTAGATTAGTAATTTGTCTCAGACAAAAGATAACAGGAAGATATATCAGCGAATATGTAATTTTCATTGTTCAACCATTCATTTGTCAATGGATATTCATAATATGTACATAATGGTTTTTTTGACAGGAGAAATGTGCAGAACTTTAAACGGGGAAAGTGTGAAATTTGAACATGCAGTTTTGGACAGCGTTCATCGCAGCTTGGTGCAATGACTTCGTGCAGATTTGTCAGTGAGTCATTATCATACACAATTCAGTATTGTTGTTGTTAATCCCTTTGATGCATTCCCTCATGTTGTCATACTTAATCTCAGCAACATCTATCACAACCTCGTGAAAAACGTGATCCTCAATATAATCATCATACAATATCGTTATATTCTTCGTGCCTATGATACAAACTGGTAATGTTTTAATTTGTACATAGGAATAATACCTTATACGAAATAAATTAATGGATTAATTCCAATACACACCGTTAGCATGAAATATATATCGCACACAGTTAGCATGAAATATATATTGACATCTCAGAATTAGAAACATCAACCACCGAAACATTAAAAATATTCAATGAACCAGATGAAAATACATCGTATATTTATTGACACATTCACTGAGTATGGCAGCAGGAAATCACACTTTCCAAACTTTAAACTTGCAGTTGATGAAGAATTAGACATGCTTGAAGCACCAGTTACATCTACAACTCACATAACACATGTTGCATTCATACATAACAACATCATTGCCTTGGGAAACGATTACTATAGCATCTGTGCAACGTGTTCCACATATGCTGTAATGCTGTTTTGCCTTCATGCTCAAGTGGGGAAACATGCTTAAGTGTCGTCGCCTCATTAGGCACTCAAAATAGATAAAATGATTAGAGGAAGAAAAGGGAAGAACATGCTTTGAAGTATGTCTATATTGGCTTGTCATTGACATTTAGCTGTCATGGATTACAATGATTTGGACGAATAATTGATTGATGACATTGTCTCTGTCGCTGTTCTTTCAGTTGATGTGTTTGTTGATGTATGTTTAGCATGGCTGACACACAACCGTCTAAGATAAGCGGTTGGGAATTTGGCGTTAAGTCGTTACATACATGTGACATGTTAAGGCGTTTGCTGTGGTTCCATGTAATAATAGGCTCTACATTCTACAAAGCAAACAATGCATACGATAACAGTACTGTACGTTGTCAGTACAGGTGCACTTTGGGAAAAGACAAATGGTGTTATTTTTCTCAGCCAACTGATGAAGATATTAGTTGACATTTCTTAACATTAAAGGGTTTATTTACACTTATGTCTACATAACCATTCATGCTTCTAAGTTACATTCCGTAGTTACCTGGAACACTACTAGTGTACTTGAAAGGGGGAATAAGTGATGGTCTATGCTTAAGTCAGTCATGGAAACCGGTGAACGACAGTATGAACACAACCAACAATGACACATGGTTATAGGTTGCGGTCACACACCCATCACCATGTCTGTTATATAAGGGATGTGGATTGGCTAAAGTGTTTGCAGGTCACGTCGACGGTATGGGTTCGATTCCATACACGTAGCCCAGTTAGGGTGAAATTTATAAAAGCTGAGTAAAACCGTTGTCTTGTAAGTAATAATGTGACTGTCAGGCAAACCGCTGCATGAAGCATGTTAATCAGCACCTAGCCCTCTGGTTACCATGACATTCAAACATGCCAAGTCCAAGCTCGTTTGATGTTTGTTTGTTCGTTGTTTAGCGCCGCACTTGGCAATATTTTAGTTAGATGACGACGGCCTTTCAGTGATCGAGTCTGGGCAAAACAATCCAGTAAGTGATATCATAAGCATCAATCTACGAGTATAAATGCCGATATGTATCTGATGATGTTCCCCAAACTGTATTATCCGTTAGGCAGTGTCTCATTTCTTAGCATCATGCAGTGCAGGAACTTTCGTAGCCTGTTTCAGTATCCACCATTGGCAGTCAGTTAAAAAACTGAAACATCTCGCACTGATGACTGACTGATCACCAGAGTGGAGTTCACCTTGCACCCAACAAAAGCTACGAGATAGTCATCAACACGAATGGATATTTCTTATCAAAACCTCTGTGTATTTCTAACAATGAATCATGCTATGTTTTGCGCATATTCTGAAGCGTATGAGTGATCCTGTAAAAATTACAACTGTTAACTCTGCGTTACTTCGACTTTTTATGATGGATCAGCCATATTGCCTGAATGACTGGTGGAGAGAGTTTAATTCAATTATGTTGATTTCCTGAATTCGACAAGGTAAAAACAAAAACCAGTCTAACCGAACTGGGTTTGTCGTAATGAGTGTTAAGTTCTAGGAACACTTTTTATTAATTTAAACATTCGCTTTAGACTGCCTGAACGCATTAAGTTAAACCTTCCTTGTCTTAACAGACCATACCTCTGATGTCCTCAGTACAAAACACGTACATTGACGTGTAGCGTTCTCACGACCATTTCCAAAAGCATCAATGTTTGGAGTAGAAATGCACATGTCAAATTAGACATCGTTCGTGAGGTCTCTCAGGAATATCTGTCCATTTCCAGGTTCGTGTCTCATCTCAAGATGGTTCAAGATTGGAACTGTCACGAGATTAGTGTCAGGTTTATGAAGACTGAGGACGCCCAGTAGTTCAGGGACACAGATCAGAATTCCAGCAGAGGAAACGAGTCATACATTTGCTTTAAAGTGCCACTGTTGGTTCTCTTCTGTGCGTCTGTTACACTCTGTCCTACTACATCGACCACTAAACGAGCTACGTTAAGATTGTTAGAGCGCTAATTGTCAACCCCAAGCTTCACAAAAATCTTCTTCAGCGTTAGTGTTTTAGCTTTGTCAGCTTCAAGTCGAAATTTGCTTTAAGGTGACTTTAGTACCTGTGCCTGTTAGAAAAGGACAATTTATATTTTGAGTATCATAACATCCCATGAACGTAAGCCTATTTGCCATTTGTTGACACATACGTCAACAACGTCAACGAATAACGTTTTTACCATACGTTGACACAAACGTGTCTCATTTTAACAAAATATCTCTTTCGATTCCAGCTGAAGTGGACACACCTAAACCATCTTATGGGATATGAGTTCTAGTCCTGTTATAGATAGAATACTGTTCAAACGTCGTTTAGTCATACACACTCGGTCTCTATTGTCAGAATCTAAACTTTAAAAACAAGTTAAATATGATCCATGGATTATATTTTGTAATTGGGTTCAAGTTGAAAATATCCCACTTAACGTGACCTACTTGTCACAATCACCTCCCCTTGGTTACTGATAATCGCCTCTGGGCTGGTGATCACTACACACCTCTTCTGAAAACAAAAGGCTTATGTTCAAGGACATGTATTATTGTTTTTAAGCAATTACAGCACTCTGGTATGGGATAAATAAACTGAATCAAGAAACAGTGACCAGCTCTGTTAAATTCAAAATATATTTTTCACTAGATTCACCATTGCATGACCTACTGGATCATCCCTTGGATGTTGGTCCCTCGCTTTTTGACAGTTTATGGCTTACAGGCCGTCGTTATATGGTAGCAGTACTGCTGTTTGTCGTCAGGCTACAAACACCTACTTCCTCAGCAAGCACTACTCTCCCAGTGGTGGTGCTACCGGAAAGATAGGACACGCTTACCCTGTTTGAACATCATCACTGATTTTCACCGCTTCTTTAGGCCAATGCAAAATATTTCGGCAGATAATACAGTCTAATTATTCTCTTTGACGCTTTATACTACCATATGTCTATTTATGTAGGCAACCCAAAGGAATCAGTCGTTGGTTGTATCATAATCGAATTTCTCCAGTTTAGGTAACATGAAGCAGACCTCGCGCTTTGGCTCAACAAATCAATCTATGCCGGCGGTTTGGTGTACTGTAACATGATGTGGCTTGCACAACAGATGCACTAACTGTGGTTCGATCTTGTTTTCCGTTCGATGAGGTCTGCAATGCTGGATACATTTTGACCCTTTCCCCGAGAGGCATCCACACTCAGACAATCTACGATGTTGTTTTACTCTTCCAAATCCCGTTCTTAGAATCTTAGGAGGCTGTGGAAGGTCTAACGATGTATCATAGAAGATCTCGTTTGACGAATGTGGCTAAATATGCTTTTCATCTAATGTGCATACCCCTTGTAATACAAATTGTAATTGTTCAGCACAGTCAATGTATATGCAAGTCTGGTCATGACAATGCTACATATAGCGGACATCCCTGAGGAATGCAGTGTGATCTACTGATGTCGCTGCTAATGTCTCAGAAACCTAGAGCGTAATGCCTCATGTTTGAAAGGGGTCAAAATTCGTATGTTTTCACACGTTCACACACACACACACACGAACGCACACACATTTATGCATTTATTTATCTTTCACTGTGTACATATATGCGCTCTCTGCCTCACAGCATTCATTCACCCGATGAAGAAGTAAGGATATACTCCGAAATGTTGTGTTCCTCATAATAAAGAAGTTGACATCCATAAAAATACTCTCTCCTTCAACTGTGTGTGTATTATCATGCACGTATGAGATTTGACTTAGATACTGACATTATGTGGTGGATGAGCTGCCCTCAAACAATTGCAAATCAAAAACTGTTTCTTAATTCGAAATATGTAACCTTCAGCAATTTTACATTCCAACGCTTACACAAGGATAGGCCGCCATTGCTTTATTGTCATCTCCTTCTCAACCGCCCAAACATGACCCAACAGAGAAAATGAACCTGTTGCATATTCGTTCGAGGCAGCAAGGCGAGGGACACCAGAAATTTGTGGGGAATTGAACACGGGTCCTCAGCGTATCGCGTGAACGCTTTAACCACTAGGCTACCGAGTGGGTTGAGCAAGCGCAATGATGCTCTTATCGCTGGAACGTACCAACCGATAAAGAAGAAACGTAATGGAATGAACCCATTGTGTCCCAACGAGCTGTGATCCAACGTCTAGCTGCACTATTACCGTCCGTAGAACCATTATAATAAAAATAGTAAGCTTCACTACATTAAACTAGAAATACATTAAACAGCGCATCAGCATTACTCTAAAACCCAAAGAAGCCTCAAGTGCTCTTGTGCATTGGATTCCAAATATTTGAAAGACTCCAAACAAAATACAACATTGAGTCCAGCAGATGTATCACTAATCTCCTGTCGCAAAGATTAACCACAATTTTTTTATATTTTCCTTCAGAGTCTTTATATAGTCACGGAAAATATTTTAGAAATGGCATAGTTGTTCCAGGCTCCTGTTCCCCTTTCCCTGCTTAATTTAGCTGACCACTGTAGTCCGGAGCTTCGGTTAAAAGGGAAACATAATGAGCTGATAGAAACGCCCTCACTAGCTTATCAATTACCGGACACAAAAGGTTACCAACGCAATGGGTGGTCCATTGGAATCTATTTGAAAGCACTCTTCAGCAAAAGTTCAACAAAAGGTTTCCAGATTTGTGTCTCTTACGTTTCCATGTGTGGTGCTACAATGTTCAGATAAATGTTTATTTTTGTTTTAGGGAAAAATAAATGTTTTTTGCCACAGGAGATGGATACAGTACAGCAAACTGTTTATTATTCTATGGATATCTTTTCCATAAGGTGTATATTGAAGACTTAATTCGCTGGTTTAACTATACAGAAGCACTTCAACAGCAATACCTCAGGAAATGGCTTCATCGTTAGAAAAGAACAATCAAGCTTCGCGTTCTTGTTAACGACCTTCGCGTCCTTCACAAGACTTAAGCATGCTAGAGATGAATATAAAATAGAAGCTGTTAGAAGAAGAAAGCAATTAGATAAAGAAAACATAATAATGATGTTGCTTATGCTGTATGTATTTTATGGCAATAGGACGGAACATTCTTTTAACCTGGCAGCCTTAGTGAGCCTCATCATTGGTTTTATGTGTGTTGCTTTTAATCAAACCCATAGGGAGATGATAATGTAATGAATGTGTTACAGTACACTAGCTTCGTTGTTGCATTAGATATTTGAGACGAACATTGGATAACACAAGGGTGTGTCATGGAATACTCGTACAGAGAAGTCGTGGCGCCCACATCGTGGAATTAACAGAGACTTCAAACCGAGAGCTTGTGAAGGTGACGTATCATTGTCAAAATGATTAGAAAACTGTGTGTTTCAACTGAAACCTTCCAGCACAAACAAACAATTAAATAGTGTGGCTATAAAGCATACTTAGAGACATTCATCTGCCATTCACTTTTCACTAATTGAAATTCACAATGGTTCACAGCTCAAAAGATATAAATAAATCCAAGCTTTCGTGTATATACCTTATATACCTTGTTTACAATGTAATTGCGCCATCCACGTCTCATTAGGAGACACATATCGTGGTCCATAGCGAAATATATGTGTATTAGGTATGAAATAAGATGTTTTCAGAGGGACATGAAGCAGTTAATAGTGTAACAATTATGTTAATCATTGATAGACGTTTTATTCGGTACACGTTTGTTGTGGTCTCCATTCACATATTCCCACATCACTAAGAATGTCTGTCAGAATAAATATTGTGTTTTAGCCAACAACGCGAAAAATAACGACTCCCCATATTTCAAAAAGTTACGTCTTCGTATATTCCATTGCACACTTTTGACTTACATCTCATTATACACTGTTTACGTACTTTGGCCATTTTCCCAAGCAACGTCGTATAAGTCCCTTATATGCAAAGACAACAGCAGTCAAGCGTTGAGAGTGTTAACAAATATCTCGGTACTCAATTAGAACTCGATTAGAACATGTTGTCTACAACTTAATTACATGATAAATTGCAGACTGAATAGAAGATGCCGATCCAACATCACATATACATGTATCTGAAACATGTTGTTTTTCGATCTCTTCTATTTATCTGTCTGTTTGATGCTATAGTCAGCAATATTCCAGCTATATGAAGAATGGCTGCGAATAGTTGAGTCAATGACATGCAAAGAAGTAATAAAAGATTGAACAACGGCATTCAACGTCTGGTTACGATGACCAGACAGGTTAAAGAGACTCAAAACCCAGACCACGTGATTCGCCTTTCAAGACATGCAATAGTGTACTGGAAACCTATTCCTAAATGTATGCACTATATGTACATGATTGGACGTATCTCTCCACGGGGTTGGTGCTTTGCGAAACTAGAGATAAAAATGGTCTTTTTCCTTGACAATACACAAACCAAAAGTAACAAAAGATATTGTCCATTCCTTTGAATTATGTTTCTTGTTTTCAGTACATATTACGATCCTCCAATAGCACAAGCGATCCAGTAGCAGCCATTGGCGTCATCCCTTTATCTGCACTAAAATACACATGGAACATCCAGTGGCCGCGAGGTATACATTTTCATCTTTTCTATTGTCCATCAAGGTTGGTACAAAACTTCGTGTCCTGGAACCTCTCATATGGGACGTTCCCTGTGTTTTCTTCAGGCGACACAACAGACGTCTCAAACCCATTAATTAGTGAGTCACAATGAAGCATGGATTGAAATCGAGTTATCTAGCCGTCATTGGTCTTTATAAACCTGACACTAATCTCGTGTCATTTTCCATCCTTCGAAGGGACTTATACATGGAAATGGCAAGATAGTTCCGGATGATAAAGTGACTGATTCCACTTTAAATGTGTGAATAAAATTAGCTTCAAACGTATGGTTTATGGCTATTATTCGAGCACAGTACAAGACTGATATAATAATAACAATATTGCCCTCAGTAGGTTCCGTTCATTTGGTGGTGCGAGAGGTTTTGCTAATAAGATTACAAAGCGTGACACTGGCAGAATAAAATTGAAGGTTGTGTCCGATGAATTTCGAAATGAAACCCTAACTTGCATGTTTGCAGATAACTGTAGTTGTGTTTTGGGCTACAGAAATGTTTCCTCACTATCTCACTTAACGAATCAACATAGGATCGCCTCTGGTGAGACTTTCTATGTCTGTAGTTAATATTCTGTTTGTTCATCATATGCACCATTTATGTATTAAGGGTGCAACACTGAGTGTACACCGCAGATGTCTGATGCAGCGTTCAAGTTCAATGAAACCTGACCACGCTCGGGCCATGATACGTGAAATCGATTGCACGTACACTTCTTCATTCTATTTATGTCCATCAGTTGGATTATTTCATTATATTGAGACTGTCCATGGTCACTCAGTAAATAGAAGCGACAAAACCCTTTCCTTTGCTAGTTCATATTTTATGATGCATTTCACATAATAAGGCATTGCCCCAATTACAATGATACAGTGTTTTGGTTTCTCATTTGAAATAATGCCGATGTGACTGTTAATCTTAACCGAGTCTCTCACTCACCAACTCACTCATATAGTATTAACCTAAATGTCACGAACTAGCCAATAATGGGCCATCAGACCTCAAAGCAAATGAAATTGCCCCTTGACACGCCACGTTCAATAACAGCGGAACATCTTGCCATGTTTGTTGTCAAAGATGGTATACGCTTGCTTGGAGCAACGGCAATATTCGTAACCAATATCACATTGCGAAATTGTCTTGTGTAATGATAACTTTAAAACCAGTACAACGGATTCAACGTTTTATGCATGCTGAAATAAAGTGAAAGAAATAGTAACGAGGATGGCTACAAGTAGGTGTCTGTTGGATTTATCACTGACATTTCCCTTTGAAGCAGTTTTTCAAATTAGAGTTTAGGACCTCATCACTTTGGTAACGAATTAGGTAATTTTAAAGTATCTTTTGAAAATGTGCCGTACTTCCGTTTGATGATGCTCACAGTGTTGGGAATGTCTGTATAGCATAGCCCTTAAAGAAGACATTGCAACAGTTTGGTATCTCTGTGAAGCATTCCAGGAATTTTTCCATTTAGTGTTCAACTACCTGGAGGATGTGTTTACTCTTTGTCGTTTGTTGCAGAAAAACATTGAAGCAAGTTGGCAAAGACAACACAGTAAATCTGTATAACGGAGATAAGCCAACTCACAGACTGCACCGTTAGTGCTTCAACGGAGCTGTATCGAGTGAATGTTTCCAAGTCAGCTGGTTCGATATATTCCGGCAAGTTATTTTTCTTTTGTGCCAGACTCGTTACTGTTATTTCGATTTTCATTAACATCAGCTTCCTAAGCTGTAAGAGTCTGATGAAACATATGCACAACTCATCTACTGTTCATTCCTCAATTTTGTAATGTTATATTTAGTTTTACAGAATTAATATCACCAAACATTTGCGGCTAGAACACATAGATACATCTTCATACCGGAAGCAAATGTACTGTAAGTCATCATGGTCCCTAATATGGTGATCTATAGCTACCTTCAGTTGTTGGCAGTCTATAGCCTGTTTATATACTAGCCACATAAAGAAACTGTGCATTGTCAAAATATTATGCCAGTTGATAAGTACGATAACAATGTCAAAGGTACATATAAACTTTAATGGAGGGATCATGAGACCATAAAAGTTGGGAGAATTTCAATTGAAAAGTCAATCACAATGACGTCACGAGTCCACAAGCGGGACAGGGGTCAAACGACCATGTCACAAGCTCAATAACGGGTATGTCCACCATCGGCATTGAGAACAGCAGTGCATCGACGACGCATAGAGCCTATCAAACGTGCAAGGAAGGCTTGTGGGATGTCATGCCAGATTCTTCCAAGTTCTGTTGCAAGGTCAAGGACGTTATCTGGCGGATGAGGAAGACGGCGTAGACGTCGATCCATCTCGTCCCAAACATGCTCTATCGGGGAGAGATCCGGTGAATTTGCAGGCCAAGGCAGTAAGTCAACGTTGTGGTGTTGCAAGAAATCCATAGAAACCCTTGCCGTATGAGGGCGGGCATTGTTCTGTTGGAATGTTAACCCAGGGCCATGACGTTGCAGAAAAGGAATTGCCACAGGTCGAAGAATCTGATCCCTATAGCCCACACCAGTTAAGTTGCCGTGAACAATCACCAAAGGAGTTCTTTGGCGTGCTGTTATTCCACCCCAAATCATCACGGAACCACCAACAAAGCGATTCCTCTCCAAGACACAGGCCTGTGCATAACGTTCTCCCACGCGTCTATAGGCACGTTGACGTCCATCACTATGGGAAATGTTAAACCTGGACTCATCTGTAAAAACAACATTTCTCCACCAAAACAAGGGTCTGCGGACATGATTTCGGCACCACATTCGGCGATGACGTTTGTCGATGACGTTGTGTCAGGATAGGCCGTATGGCGGGACGTCGTGGTCTGATTCCGTGATGACGTAAACGTTGTCGAACTGTGTTGGGGTGGATACGGCGAAGTCCTGGGGGGCAGTCATCACTGCAGTCTGAAACCTGTGGCGAAGATGGGTCACCCTTATACATCTGTCCTGTCTTGGCGTTGTTACACGTAGACGTCCAGAACGTGGCCGATCGATGACGTCATTTGTGTTCTGATAGCGTCTCTCCAGTGCAGAAATGGTGTTCCGGTGGCAGTGGAAATGTGCAGCCACTTGTCGTTGAGACATTCCCCCACGGACCATCCCAATGGCCTCATGACGTTGTGCAGACGTGAGCCTTGGCATGCTATGCGTTTCAATAGCCGTTTAATTTTTTGAACGATCGCAAGGGCAGGTGTTGAGCTTTCAAGGTGATAGTATTGTGTGGCATTCATTTGCTCTGTTTCTCTTTCCCGGAATGCACGTGCAACAACGTATTGCACGTCTCAAGGACGAACCCACTGACGTCACGGAACGTGGCACGTGCATGCATGTTGGATACATGTCACTAATCTCTGAGTTTATATCCTTATGTGTCTACACAGGTTTGATAAATTTAGATTTTAAATTTTTTGTATGCACAGTTTCTTTATGTGCCTAGTATATATTGTATTGTCATTTATGGTTAAATATTTTAGATTTAATTGCTAGTCTTAAATTGATTCTTGTGCTAATCTAGTTCTTTTATTGTCCTTTGCGGACAGGTAAGTATATTATAAAAGTTGTTTTTTATTCATTTATAAACTTTCTTAGTCACGATATGGCTGAAGTACTGCCGATGTGACTTTTAATTTTAACTCACTCACTCACTATCTTCCTACCCCGCGAGAACCTTGGCACTTTTACTGTCCCATCAGGTCAACACCAATCTTGATCCTGGCGTTGAATTTGATTCCGGTGTTACGTCAGGTACACGAAGCATTTGTTATAAATGTAAATCAATTGAAACCATTTCCGTTCTTAAACAATATCAGACAAAGCCCCCATTGCACGCTGGTCAACGTTGTTCACCCCTCACATAGCATACAACGTTTAGATGTTCTTCATCATCACAAAACCCTCGGAAAAGGATGGTGATTCAATCTCTGACTTTAAAAGGCCTTGCTACCCTTCCTGGTTATCTCGTTTTAAACCGCACTGTGGTATGTTATTGGCCTGTACGATGAAACCGACAAAACAACCACAAACACACTTCATCTCACTGCACCGTGTATGAAAATTCACTGATGAATTAAAAGTCAAGTGACATCACTAGATGGTCCTGTCTAGACTGTTCTCACAAGAATGGTTCATACTTGTTTTGCCTTTTGGATATATGAAAATCTCTTCAAACGATAGTCGACACTGATAATTCTTTGACGACGTTTTGTATTTCACTCCCAAAGCTCTCCACTAAAAGAGTAGGCACCATGGCTCTTCGTTGACATTTATACCTCGCTTGAATTTAAGCTGGTAACTGACACAGAATTAGTGTTAGTTGCAGGACAAAGCTCACTACACAGAAGACGTACGTCATTTGGCTCGAAGCGATACCACACCCTACACCTACCCTCTATTCCGAGGTACATCGAGAAAGATATATGTACTTCAGAAGAAGAGACAAATTTGATTTGTTGTTTCCAGCTGCAGGTAAATACATGTACAATGTATAAGTATTTTATCTTGTTCTCGACCTTGAGCGCTTGTTGAATGGTTTTGTTTTGATGTCTTGGAGTGCTGCTTGAACGTCTGGATAAATGAACCTTGATCATAATTCAGTGTCTACTCTTACAGGCATTTTAAGTAGGTAACAAATCTTAAATAGGAACGTCGGACATTTACATGCTATTCTGATGGTATGTTACCTTGGGTTTTTTGTTATTTCGACACACGAGTGAAGTTTCAAATAATTACCTTGAAGGAAGTTGAAAGAACATAATTCATTATTGCTAAAACTTATAATTGTTTATACATTTCCAATATCATAGCACATCCTTCATTGTCACCGGGCTAGTACAACATGATTCTTTATTGAACAAGCGGTTAATACTTTTGACAGTAATTGAGTATCTTTGTTGAACATCAGACTCTTGGCAATACAGTGGCTTCATATTAAGGTATTCAATCATTGACTCCGACATCGATTTCCACATGTCTGTTTATTTCCGACATTCAATCAATCGGCGTGTAGAAGAGTTTGTAAAGGGTCATAATCAAATCAGATTATGACCTCATAGTAAAGGCTATACAGATTTTCCCTCACTCCTATTATCAATAATTTAGTTTGTGTCAAAGTAAGCTGTCTCTGGTGACACTCTGGTCGATTTTTAATTTTGTTGGATTGTTTGTTTTGTTTTGTTGGCTTTGGTTGATTTTCAGGTCTATGGAGCGGCAATTTGGTGTGCAGAGTTTGGTTCCTTAGGCACGCAAGAAACCTGTGGTTGTAGGTTCGAATCCCAGTTTGACATGAGTGGAAAACGTCTGACATATGCATTACTTTGGACTCTTCTCCAACATTAAGCTAACACACGAATTCTGCTCAAAGCACCGTTTTACCCAGCACACTCACTATAGCTAATGAACTGTTCAAGATGTGTCGGTCATGCAGACTTTTTTACGAATGACTCTTAAAACAGGCCATGTACATGTTTAACCCAAGAGGAAGTTCAATGTGGCCTGATCTTGCTCGGACTATAGTCTTGACTGACTTGAATCTAGAAATCGAGGACAGACTTGCCCAAGAGGCATCCACAGTCAAACAATGTACGATCATTACGTTTGATGTTGTTTTCTAATATGCGAAATCGCTTTGCAGTCTTAGGAGACTCTGGAATGTCTAACAATGCATTATGCAAAATGCTGTTTGAACGATGTGGCTGACTCGTAAATGACTTTTTACCTCTGGAGAATTTCTGCTGCAGGCGGTAACGTTTTATAGTTTCTCTGTCCGAGTTCAAGGGCTCTTCTGTATTGGACAAAACAGGGGACACATACACCATTGAGGAGACGAGACTCACTGGACTCGTTCTTGTGTCTGCACATACCAATGTAATTATTTAGACCATGTACAGATATAACTTACTAATAGTGATCACACATGAGAAAACATATCCCAAGATGATAAAGTAATTTACTAACACAGATCACACTCATACAAAGACTAGATTAGAAAGTATTCTAATTGTTGAACTTACTTAGGCTTTGAGTTCCCTAAATCTGGATACATGAAGTAACCATCACATGAACTGTAAACTGGAGCATTGACCGCGGTGTAAAGTCGGTGGATTCATGTCATATAACGCTCTAAGGACACTGATCGATTGATTCCAGTAATAATGCATCATTCAACAACGTGCAGAACAGGTACATGTACAATTATTTTAGTGTTACATAATACAACAACAAACAGGTAACTAAAGTTGATGCAGTCTAAACAACATCCGTGTATGATTCACTCTTCACATCATGGTTAGCCTCACATTTTGGAGAGGTCTGCACTTGAAATCAATGGTCGATTACAATAACTTTCAAACCTCGTGTGACCTGCGTGGTCTTTGTTACTCTACCCAGGACTCCACTGGAAACACTAATTGTGGTCCATGGAGAAATAACTGTGTGTCAGGCAGGTGTCATTCTGCACTGAACAGTTTGTAATTCAATGAAAGAGGAATGCTTTGTGACCCCGAATGAATCAGTGGTTCCTTCTGTACACTGTTGAATAGCACGTGTTCCCCAGCCAGATGTATTTCATTAATAATTTATTTGCCACTGTATTTAAACATTTAGGCCCTCGACATTTCCGTCAGATGTTGCACCATTAGTGTATCCAATCATCCAACACAGATTTCTTTTGCAACATTTGTTTTAATGTCCAAACGATAATACGTACTTAAATCACTGGTAGAGGTTCTAATAATCAACATAGAGTCAAGTGTTATCACAAATAATTTGCACGACATATAGGCCTTTGCGGTGACTCTGTTTCTATCACAGAAATTTAGAATATAAAGTCAATACATAAAATTAACCAGGGTCGATTACCCGTCCAACCAACTGGCAACTGGTGATGACCATTATATAAATAATCACCGAAGATAAATAATAACACGAGGGGTTCATTTTTAAAAACATCAAGTGTACAAACCTGTACAAACTCATATGTGCCTGATCAGTTTTTCGAAACTGAAATACCTTTCGCAAAGGGCGCATTTCTTGGAATCTCAGCAACAGCTATTGCAACCTCGTGGTAAACGTGATTCTTTATAACTGCTTCCTCCGCAATATATTCATTATACAATATCATAATGTTCTTCGTGCCTATGGTACAAAATGGTGTCATTTCATTTTGTACATAGGAATAATACGTTATACGAAATAAATTATTGGATTGATTCATACTTCAGTCACGCACCGTAAGCATGAAATACAAATTGACATGTCAGAAACATCAACCACTGAAACATTAAAAATATTCAATGAACCAGATGAAAATAAATCGTATATTTATTGACAAATTCAAGGAATATAGCAGCAGGAAATGACACTTTCCAAACTTTAAACTTGCAGTTGATGGAGAATTTGACATGCTTGAAGCACTAGTTACATCAACAACTCACATAACACATGTTGCCTTCCCACATAACAACATCATTGCTTTTGGTAACGATTACTATAGCATCCGTGCAACGTGTTCCACACATGGTGTCATGACTTCATGCTCAAGTGGGGAAACATGCCCAAGTGCCGTCGCCTCATTAGGCACTCAAAATAGATACAATGATTAGAGGAAGAAATGTGAAGAACATGTATTGTGGTATATATACATCGATATTGGCTTATCATTGACAATTAGGATTTCAGTAATTCGGACGAATCATTGATTGATGACTTTGTATTTGTCGCTGTTCTTTCAGTTGATGTGTTTGTTGATGTATATTTAGCACGGCTGACACACAACCTTCGAGTGTTTGCTTGAAGCGGGTTATGGATTTGTCGTTAAGTCGTTACATACATGTGAGATGTTCAGGCGTTGACTGTGGTTCAATGTCATAATGGGCTCTATAGACAAAGCACAATGACAGAATGTAGTATAATAGTATTGTACGTTGTCAGTACAGGAGTACTTTGCGAGAAGACAAATGGTGTTATATTTCTCAGGCAGTTGATGGGGATTTTTGCCTTTAGTGGACATTTCTTAACATAATTGTAAGGGTTTTGCCGCTGTATTTACACTACATAACCCTTCATACTTGTCGGTTACCTTTGGGGCGGTGGGGTAGCCTAGTGGTTAAAGTGTTCGCTCGTCACGCCGATGACCCGGGTTCGATTTCCCACATGGGTACAGCGTGTGAAACCCATTTCTGGTGTCCCCCGCCGTGATGTTGCGGGGATATTGCTAAAGCGGCGTAAACCTAAACTCACTCACTTAGTTGCCTTCGACACCTGGAACACTGCCAGGGTCCTTCAAAGAGGGAATACGTGATTGCCTGTGCTTAAGTCACCCATGAAAACGGGTGATCGACAGTATGAACCTAACCAGTCATGACGCAGTTATCGGTTGTGGTCACATAATGCCTATTATGTAGTCTGTGTTTTCCATGGTGTAACTTTATAGGGTGGTTAACGTGTTTGCTGTTCACGGTACGGGTTCGATTCCTTACACAGGAACTGATGAACTGTTGATAAAAGCTGAGCAAAACAGTTTTTCTGTAAATAATAGTTCACGGTCAGACAAACCACTACATGAAGCATATCAAACAACACTTACCCCTCTGGGCAGCATCACATGCAAACATATAAAGTCCAAGTTTGTTTGATGCTTAACGCCACACTCAGCATTATTCTAGTTATATGACGTTGGTCTGTCAATAATCGAGTCTGTCAATTCAGTGGTTGATATCAAGAACATCTTCGCAGCTAGAACACGATGACATGCATAAGCGAGAATAACCACCCAATCCCGTTTGCCAACCCTTATGACAAGAATGGCCTGCTAAAGATAGACAAGCCAAAGCGTCAACCCATAGCGGTCACCACTTACTACCAGCAACGTGATGCTGGGAATATATACAACATAGATCCTAGGTTACGACACTGTGGATGCAACATAATAGGTTACGTTCTTGGGGAAACTGTATGTTAAGAGTTTGGTAATGTCTTCTTCCCAAGTTCTTTGGGAACACATAGCCAAAATGTCACAGTATCAACATATTACATATGATGTGCAGGGAACAAACGGACGATCATCCTATTCCCATATTCACCCTCCAGATCTCACAGTCCTTCAATATCACAGCACACATATCGATCATTACGTCATATTCAAGAGGAAACAGAATGTTTCCATGTCCCAGCTATAAATGCCGATATTTATCTGATAATGTTTCCCAAATTATATTAGGCAGTGCCTCATTTCTTAGAATCATGCAGGAACGTTCGTAGCCTGTTTCAGTATCCAAAATTGGCAGTCGGTTAAAAACTGAAAGATCTGACTGACTGATCGCCAGAGTGGTGTTCCCCTCGCCCCCAACCATTGCTAGCAATTAGTCATTAACATGAATGAATATTTTGGTGTATATTTAACAATGAATCATGTTATTTTTTACGATTATCCTGACGCGTATTAGTAACATTACAAACGTTGACTCTGTATTTCATATGGATCAGCTATTTTGCCTGATAGACTGGCGGAGCTAGAGAGCTTTATTCAATCATTTTGATAGGGAAACAATCAATTTTTTTCCATATCAAAGACTTCCTAAAAGAGAACAGGGAAAACCAAAGCATAAAAATCAATCTGACCAAACTGGATTTGTGGTAATGACTGTTAACTTCTAGGAACACTTTTTTAACAAATGTAATCATCGCTTACGCGTGTGCCTTTATCCTGTGTACAGTTTCAGTGAAAGGTGTCTACGGTGTGTGTCAGAGCGCATTAAGGTCTTTCATCTTAGTCCTAAAACGCCATACCTCATTTCAAAAAAAAGAGTACATTGGCATTTAGCGTTCTCACCACCATTTCCAAAAGCTCAATGTCTGGAGTAAGAGGGCACATATCAAATTAATATCGTTCATGAGGTCTCCCAGGAATATCTGGCCATTTCCAGGTTCGTGTCTCATCTCAAGATGGCATAAGATGGGAAACGACACGAGATTAGTGTCAGGTGTATGAAGACTGAGGACGCCCGGTAGTTCAGGGACACAGTTCAGAATTCCAGCAGAGGAAGCGAGTCATAGATTTGTTTTAAAGTGACACTGTTGGTTCTCTTCTGTGCGTCTGTTACACTCTTGTCCTACTACATCGACCACTAAAGGAGCTACGTTAAGATTGTTAGAACGCTAATTGATAACCCCAAATCCTCTTCAGCGTTAGCAAGCAATAAATATACCTATCTTTTCAAGGTTTATATCATTGCATCATCCCTTGATTGTTGGTCCGTCACTGATTGATTGTTAACTGCTTACGGGCCGCCGTAATATGGTAACAATACTGCTGTTTGGCGTCAGACTACAATTACAGTGAAGCACTTACTTTCTCAGCAAACTGTCCCCATGGCGGATGCTACCGGAAAGATAGGACACGCTTACCCTTTTCATCACTGATTTTCACCGCTTCTTTAGGCCAATGGAATATATTTCGGCAGATATTCCAATCCCATTATCCTCTGACTTAGACACTTTATACTACCATATGTCTATTTATGTCCTCGTGCAGTGGGTTGTGTCATAATCGAATTTCTCAAGTTTAGATAACATGAAGCAGACCTCACGCTTTGGCTCAACATATAAACCTCCACCGGGAATATGCCTCTGGATCCGTTAGTATGTATGGTGTGCTGTAACATGATGTGGCTTGCACAACACATACGCCACTGTGTATAAAGGACAATGCTTCTGGTTCATCACACATACAGTCTGCTTCAAACAAGGTTCGATCTTGTTTTCCGTTCGATGAGAACTGATTTTATTCGGAGTAACGTCATAGCAATCCTGAAAACAGGTTGACCCTTTATCCGAGGTGCATCTACACTCAGACAATCTACAACTATTGTAGTTCAACAACGTTCAATGTTGTTTTGGACTTTTCCAATTCCTGTTTCAGAATCTTAGAAAGCTGTAGAAGGTCTAACAATCCATCATAGAAGATTTCTTTAGACGAATGTGGCTAAACAGGCGTGATACGACGTTTACTCCACTGGGAATTTAATTAATTGGCTGAGACGTTTAACATTTTTCTCAGTCTAAAGATAGAACTCCCCAGGCAAATGACAAAATACAGAAAACGTCAATTGTGCATGGAATGAGACACACTGGACAGCTTATAAGTCCATTCATAGAATTGAAGTAATTTTCCAGACCAAATGCTCCTTGCTTAAAGAGATTACATACCAGAATATATATATGCAATAACCATGTAATCACTATCGCAGAGAAAGCTGATACAAAGGAACTCTGATAAAAGCTGGCAAAGAATGTCCAGGCACAGCAACCAGTGAATATCTTAATTGTTAGGAACTGTCCATGTATATGCGAGTCTGGTCACGACAATGCGCCATTATCCCTTGCTACATTTAGCGGACATCTTATATCTTCAGTGCCTGGGATGTTTGAAGGGTATATCCTTGAGGAATCAATGTGATCTACTGAGTTCGGTGGTAATTAATGTTACCAAAGTCTAGTGTGTAATGACCCATGTTTAACTGCTGTCAGTATACGGATGTACTCAGACAAACACATTTATTCATTTATCTATTCTCTGTGTGTGTATCATCATGTACGTATGAAATTTGATTCAGATACTGACATTCAGTTAGTGAATAAACTAGCTTCGAACATTTGCAATATACTTTCTGCAGCCTACACCCATTCAGATTATAAATAAGTAACTTTCAGCCCTTTTAGATCATAACGTTTACAAGCCGTGAATCAAGAATGATGTACACACAGGGATATGAAGCCATAGCTTATAGGCGGTTATACAAAAATAACGCAAAACATCACTAACAGCTTGAACCATGTGAGATCTCGGCACATATTTGATGCTGTCGAAGTATGCACCAAAATCTGAGCCAACAGAGAAAATGGACCTGTTGCTCTTGTTGTTCTTATTTGTGGAATGCACAACCTGAAAAAGAAGAAACGAAATTTAATGAACCCATTCTGTCCCAATCAGCTATTATCCAAAGTGCAGTTGCCCTACTACGTCTGAAGCTGGTGCCTAGTCCTAAGATACCATAACCATCATATGTAAGCATCACTACATTAAAACATAATTGATAGCTCAAACACTGCCACATGTACTTAGTTGTTTGTTAAGTGGGGAAAGAATGGGCTCAAACAGCGCATCAACACATTCATCTTGTGCACTGACATCGAAATCTTAATTAGAACCCATACAAAACGGCATCACCAATTCTCTGTCGCCAAGATTAACCATACGTTTCAATATTTTCCTTCCGAAACTTCATACATTCATGGATAATAATTTAGAAACGTTCAAATCCTTCAATGATCCAGTGGGCACATGTGACTAGACGTGTACAGCACACATTTAGGTATGGTTACATCACTATCTTCAGAGGTTCAGGAACATTTATCAAAAGTAAAGCATATGTCAGTTGAAGCTTACTGAGAACAAAATGTGATTCTGGCATAGCGATTATCTGATATCGTTCGATAAATGTTCAAAGAGCCAATTCCCTCCCACTGATTACACTCCTGAACAAGAATTAAAGGAGTTAAACGAAATCGTCTTTGTATTCCATTATTGATCTTTGCATGGAAGATTTATATTTAACGATGTTCCAACAGTTCCAAGCATAGAATTTGTTTAGGAACCATCAAGCATTTCCTTTCTACAAAGATTTCAAAGACCTTCATGTGACATTCGAGGTTCCAAATTATTGTGGGGCTTTTGGGGGTAGCCTACTGATTAAGGCATTGCTGGAATATTGCTAAAAGCGGTGTAAAACTAAACGCACTCACTCACAGTTGCTGACATTTTTTATTTGACTGTGGAATGGAGTGGATTGGATTGAAGATTGGAGCAAAGACGAAAACGATAAAATGTTGATGAAATGAGACACACTGGACCCATCGTCGACCCATTCATGACGGCGTAATAATGAAGACCATATACTACTTGCTGAACAGAACTACATATTTGTCAAATTTTTGTCAAATTTTTAAATAGAAGACAACCAAAATTATGTCTAATTATTTATTCTATAGAAAACACTGTCAATTTAACAGCTGAAAGTTGCTGTTGACATTGAATTGCAATAAGTTCAAATTCATCACAGTCCGTCCAATTCGAGATACCCCTGAACGCGAAAAGTGACAGTCTCTTTAGTAGCGCGTACAGCCACCTTAAGCTTGCACACAGGCCGTGCAACGTCACCTCATTGAGTTCACTAGAGTCTGAAAGGATGCCTGAGGCAAGTGGTTCCACTCAAACACCAATCTCTGTTCCAACTGTGCAAGTGTAGTGGCTGTCTACCTGCAGCAATCCTACGTCCAATTTCGTCCCAGAATGTTCAATGGGAGCCATATCCGGGTAAAGAGACAGCCATGGAAGAACGTTAGTGTTGTTATGAGCCAGATGATCCATTGACACCTTGCTGTGTGAGGGCTGTAAACGTCGCTGGCGTTGTTGAGGTGTCAGAACTGGCCCCACATATAGCCGTCGGCAGTGGATTCCAGCAGCCCGAAGACGACGCCTAATCGTATCGCTGGACACCCGTATCGTATCGCTCCCGTTGGCCCATAAACTAAGGCTGCTGTTACTGTTGCTGCTTGAGTTCGGTTCCTTAGATGAGTGGCCCGGATGAAAATATAATAATAATAATAATAATAAAAAGTAAAATGACAGCCCAGTTGTCTAGTTACAGCGGTTGCAGAGCTATGACGATTCCCCTCTGCTCAGTCGTTAGTCTACGCATCGTTTGTGTGGCGTATACTCAAAGCGTCAATACTGAACTGCTTTTTGACACAGACATTTATACAGGATATCTCAGAGTGAAATGCATGCTTTCCATCTAGAACCGTCGATGCACGTGCTAACATTATCATTTTGCTGCACTGGGGTGTGTTTCTGCGAATGTTTTGCATGGACGTCAAATTGCATAACATCATCTCATCTGGGATCATTACGTCACTTTGCCATGAATGTTCGATATTCATGAACGCTTACTTTTATGACATTTCATCTTTTCGAACTTGCGTTTCTTTTGCTGTTCAGAATATTAGCATATATATACCATAAGAAAAAGTGATTACCATTACAGACACACACAAAAACGGTGTAGATATTCTGATAAATGCTGACCAAAAATTACATCATACACCTTGTAGCCATTAAATACGCGTTTATCTGTCAGTATTGGGTTATTTGGGCATAACGAATCATGTAACATATACGTTTGTATTTGGTAGAATTAGTTCGTCTCTGCGATACTAAAACCTATAGGAAACCTAGTATAATAATGGTGCATTTAAATTTCAAAATGCTTAAGTTTCTAATGATTGTTTTCCTTCCATTTTAATCAACAAAGGTATGACTACAAATATAGTTTCGACAGTGAATGCAAGTAAGGATATATGTTCAATTTGAGAACTACTTCTATAAGCCAGCGTGAAGTAAAATACTAACAATTATTACCGTTAGAACACGATGGATATACCACAATGCAACTATGCTGTTTCATATTATCTCGCCATAGTTGTTCCATGCCCCTGTCACACTTTCACAGCTTACTCCAGCTCACCACAGGATCTGATTTGCTCTGTTGTGTTGTGGACGTCAACACACTTCAAACTCGTCCATCTCGAAAGCAACTTACAGGAAAAAAACATGCTTATGTTAAGATTCAGCAAGACAAGGCAAGATGAAACGAAGCACAACTGACTGAAAGACGTAAGTCATCTACAGCAGCTTCAGATAAAAGGAAAACATAATGAGCTGATGGAAACGCCCACAGCAGTTTATCAGTTATCGGACACAAGAGGTTACCGACGTAATGGATGATCCATTTGGATCCACTTGAGAGCACTCATGAGCAATGGTTTAACATTCTGAAACTTTCAACAACCGATTTCCAGATTTATATCTCTTACATTTCCATGTGTGGTGTTACAATGTTCAGATGAGTGTTTATTTTTGTATTAGGGAAAAACAAATGTTCATTGCCACAGGGGATGACGACGGCAAACTGTTTATTATTCTACGGATATCCTTCCCAAAGCAGTCTGCTGAAAACTTAATTCGCTGGTTTATCTATACACAAGTACTTCAACATGGCTTCATCGTGCGAAAAACAACACTTCACTTCAGGTTGTTGTGTACAGCTTTCGAGTCTTTCAGAAACCTAAAGCATGCTACTGATGAATATTAAATATAAGTTGATGGTGAAAATAGAGAGCAATTCGAATAAGTAAGTATAACAATGATGTTCCTTATGCTGTGTGTATTTCATGGCAAATGGACGGAAGTTTCTTTTAACCTGACTGAGCTGAGCTGCATCATTGGTTTCATGTGTGTTGTTATTTAATCAACCCCTAAGGAATATGATAACGTAATGGATGTGTTACTGTCCACTAGTTTCGTTGTTCGTTAGGTATTGAGACCGATATTTCAAAGCTCCAGGGCGTGCAATTGAGTAAGCGGACAGAGAAGTCGTGGCGCCTACAATCATAGGCTAGGGGAATTAACATTGACTTTAAACTGAGAGCTTTGGATGTCGTGGATCGAGGTGGTGTACCCTTGTCAAAATGTTTAGCAACTGCGTATTTCAACTGAAAATCTTCCAGCACAAACAGACAGTTAAATAGTATGGCTATAAAGCATGCATAGCTGTACTGACATTCATCATTCGCTCATTAATTAGTCAGTCACAATGAGGTATGGAATAAAATAGATAAACGCACCATGTAGAGAGGTATACATCTGAACTGGCCGCCATCGATCTTTATAAACCTGATACTAATCTCGTGTCAGTTACCATCTTTCGAAGGGACTTGGACATGGGAATAGCAAGTCAGTCCCCTGTGATCCAGCGACTGATCCCGTGACTGATTCCACTTTAAATGTATGAATAATATTAGCTTAAAAAATATAGTTTAAGGCTATTATTCGTGCACAGTACGAGATTGATATAATAACACGGTATTGCCCTCATTGGGTTCATTTTGGGCTACATACATGTTTCCGGACTATCTTGCTAAACAAATCAATCTATACTGAACAGAGAAGTTAATCTTGTATGCGTGTAGCCAATATTCTGTTCATATATCAGATGAATGAAACAGTATGTCTCAAACGCGCAATGCTGCCTGATGCAGCATCGAGTTCACCGAAGCCTTTCCAACCTCGACATACCATTCATTCTATCTATGTCCACCAGTTGCAGTAAGTCATCATTCAATGCACATTTTAAGAGACGTTAACATATGTCCATGGTCACTTAGTATTTCTTCTGGGGCGTTGGGGTATCCTTGTTGTTAAGGCGTTTGCTCGTCACGCCAAAGAGCCGGGTTTGATTCCGACATGGGCACAATGTGTGAAGCCCATTTCTGGTGTCCTCCGCCGTGATATTGCTGGAATATTGCTAAAAGCGGCCAAAACCTAAACTCACTCACTCACTAGTATTTCTTCTTCACAGACTCCCAGTCATGATAAATAGTCTTTCGTGGGAACTAAATTCTGGATAATTTACATTTTGGGCGTACACAGTTGTGTTAGTTTATATTTTATGATGGATATCATGCATTTCCCCAATAAAACTGATGCAATGCTTATGTTTCTCCTATAATATTGACCTAAATGTCACGGACTAGGTAGATATTGGGCATCAGACGTCAGAGCAAATGAAATTCGCCCCGTTCAACAGCTACAAGGCTACAAGGAGGTATCTATTGAATTTCTGGCTGACATTTCCCTTTGAAACAGTTTTTCAAATTTGACTTCAGCGCCCAATTACTTTTGGAACGAATGATATACTTTTAACGTATCTTTGAAAAATGTGATAGCTTAATCATGGTGTCGTACTTCCGTTTGATGATGCGCAGAGTGTTGGGACTGTCTGTATTGTATAGCCCTTCAAGAAGATATTGCAACTGTTTGGTATCAATGTGAAGTGTTCCTGGAATTTTCCCATTTTCATGTTTTTATTCCCAGAATTATGTTTACAGACTTTACCTTTACATTAGCCTTATCTTTGTTTGTTGTCTGGGATGTGTACTTTCGCGAACATCTACTTAACTGTTGCCCTGCCGTATTTGGTGTGGATTTTCCCATCCCCCGATCGAAATTTCATTCCAGCGTGAAATTATATATACAATTATATATATATATATACTTTCTGCGCCGCTGTAGTAATTTAGGCCCCTATGTGATACAAGTATACTCCTTCTCCAGGTGAGATTGATCTTTCTTCATTTACATGTATATAAAAATAACTCGATCTACGCCCTTAATTATTTTAAAGACTATAACCAAGCGATATAAATTTTACAATTTCATAAAACGTTTACACAATGAATGAAAATTAGTCTATCGTTTCTTTATCTCGTTATTTTTCTGCCCGCCGGCACGTTGAGTTGAGGAACACGTGAAAAATACGGATGGTTTTAGGTATGTGAGTGTGATTGTACACCTCTTCAAACAATATTGTGTCAAGGAAAAACCAGAACAAAATTTATTCATTAAAGGAGTATGTTTAATATTTTGGATCTGGCAGCTCATGGTAAATTCAAATGCTTGTGCTTTCCGAAATTCATGCAGCTGGTCATATCTAGGATCTCAGGTCAGTTGTCCATTGCTGACAATAACAAACTTCGTCAGGTATTCAGACAGCCCCCCGTCCCCTGCTAGAACTTGAACACAACTTTAATGATTTCTGTGTGTCAGAACGACACCGGTCAAACGAGAAGATAATCCTGTGGCATATCTTTCGGGGTGACTCGTGATGTGTTACTGGTTGTTTCCCAGACAACTATCATAAATGACTTGACTCGATCACAGAACTCTTTGGCAGAGAAAACACAATAAATCTGTTTGGCGGGGATAACCAACTGACAGATTGTAGCATTTGTGAGTGAGTTGGAGCTGTATCGAGTGCGCGTTTCCAAGTCAGCTGGTTCGATATATTCCCTCAAGTTATTTTTTCATTTGTGCCAGACTCGTTAGTGTTATTTCGATGTTCATTATCATCAGCTTCCTAAGCTGTAAGAGTCTGATGAAACATATGCACAACTCATCTATTATTAATTCCTCAACTGTCATATTTAGTCTTACAGAGTTAATTTGACAATGCATTTGCGGCTTGAATACACTGTCCAGACAATATCAACAAACACCATTCGAAACATTTGTTATGGATGTAAATCAATGGGGACTTTAATTACCACATTGACAAGACAAATGACAGAGATGCACAGAAGCTGCTCAATATTCTGAAGCTCATGGCCTAACTCAAGTCATACATGAGCCAACTCACGTTCAGGGACATATTCTAGACCTGGTGATTGTGCGTGAGAATGAACTGAAGGTCAGTAACGTAAGATTTGATCATTCTGTAAGATCTGATCACTACAGTGTCTTGTTCAATGTCAACATCTCAGTTGAAAGACGAACCAGAAAGAAAATCTCATTTCGCAAGTGGAAGGACATTGATCTTCAAGAGTTTCAGCTAGATATGACAACAGCTATTTCTAGCTCTTCAGATCTCACCGCCAGTGAATATGTTACTCTGTATGACACTCAGCTCAGGAAACTTGCTGACCATCATGCTCCATTGAAGTCCTGTACTGTAACTCTTCATCCAGAATCACCCTGGTATAATGACGACATTCGATCAGCTAAACGCTTGAGGCGTAAACTCGAGAAACAGTTTAGACACACCAAGTTAGCCATTCATAAGCAGATGCATGACAACCAGAGACATCATGTTGACTCTCTTATGGAGACAGCCAAGTCAAGCTTATTACAAAGCTGCACTGCAGGATGTGATGGACAGAAGGAAGTGTTCAGGATAGCTAACAGGCTTCTGTTTAAGGATAATTCCCTGACTCTGCCATCTCATTCATCCCTTGATCAATTAGTTGACAAGTTCTCAGACTTCTTTTCTCAGAAGATTTCCACAATCAGAGACTCACTTTCACATGATGACCTTCCACACATTGAGCCCCAATCAATAGCTGCTTTTCCATGCCTATCCCATTTCCAACCAGCAACAGAAGCAGAGATTGTGAAACTTGTTTCTAAGTCACCGACGAAGTCATGTATTCTGACCCTATACCTACATGGCTTCTCAAGAACTCTCTAGATACCTTTGCCCCTATATTGACCTCTGTTGTCAATAAATCTCTCCAGGAAGGTATGATGCCGGATACATTGAAAAAATGGAGTTGTCACTCCACTCCTGAAAAAGAAAGGTTTAGATCAAGAGCTTTTAAAAATTATCGGCCAGTCACAAATTTTACCATTCACCTCAAAATTGATTGAGCGTGTGGTCACAACAAGACTCAAGGAACACATGACCTTAAATGGGTGTTTCTGAAGTCATGCAATCAGCATACCGGAATTTCCACTCCACGGAAACCGCACTCGTTAAAGTGCACAATGACATACTGAGAGCCGTAGACAAAGATGGTGCTGCAGTATTGGTTCTACTTGATTTGAGTAGTGCCTTCGATACTATCGACCATACTATTCTGATGCATACACTTGAGACCAGGATGGGTATTAGAGGAACTGCTCTTCAGTGGTTTGAGTCCTACATAGCAGGTAGACATCAGTCGGTGATCATTGATGGTCACATCTCCAGTCCTAAGGATCTTGCTTATGGCGTGCCTCAGGGATCGGTTCTTGACCTCTACTTTTCACTATTTATACTTCTCCTCTAGGTGATATCGTCAGATCCTTCAACCTTGGACTGCATTTATATGCTGACGACACTCAAATTTACATATCATTCAAACCCTTACTTTCCCATCATCAGCTGTGTCTTCATTTCTCACCATTGAAGAGTGTGTTAGCTGCATCAAAAATCTGGATGTCGTCACACTACCTCAAACTGAATGATGATAAAACTGAACTCATAGTTTTCCACCCTAAGCGTCTCCAACCCAGTATCTCTCTTCCTAAATTCAGCATCGGTCAGTGTGAGATTCAGCCAAACCCATGAGGTGCGAAACTTGGGAGTTATTTTTGATTCTTCACTGTCCATGGAGCCACACATCAATAACATCTGTCGAAGGGCGTACTACCACATTCGTAACATCGGCATGATTCGACGATACCTGGACGTCAAGACTACAGCATCTCTTGTTCAGGGCATATGTAACATCTCGTCTTGACTACTGTAATGCGCTTCTTGCTGGCCTCCCAAACAATCTTATACACAAGCTTCAGAAGGTGCAGAATACTGCAGCCAGAGTGGTCTCTCTGTCAAAGAAATCGGACCACATTACTCCTGTTCTTCACTCACTTCATTGGCTTCCCGTCCACTACCGCATAAAATATAAAACTCTACTCCTTGTTTTAAAAGTTTACATGGTCTAGCTCCTCAGTACCTCTGTGATCTGTTCCACCGTTATACTGCTGTACGTTCTCTCCGATCAAATGACCAGTGTCTTTTGACAATTCCTGTGACTAGGACAAAAACATATGGTGACAGGTCACTTGAGATGGCTGGGCCCTCATCTCTGGAACAATCTTCCATCTCACCTCAGAACACAACCAGATTTAGCTGTTTTTAAATCAAATCTGAAGACATGTCTCTTTGGTGAAGCATTTGAACTATATGTGATATCTTGACCATCTTAGAGCCAGAGCGCCTTTGAGCGGATTACGGATATTGGCGCTATATAAGTATTTGTATGTATGTATGTATGTATGTAATTGAAGAGATTTCCGTTGTTAACAATATCAATTAAAGTACCCACGCACACAGTTCAACTTTGTCTCGCATAGCATGCAACTGTTCGATGTCCTTCATTATTCACAAAAGCCTCGAATAGGTTGGTGATTCAATCTTTGACATTAAAAGGCGTTGTTAAGCTGCCTGGTTTCTGGCCTCCGTTGGTTAACCCGTTTTAACCTGAAGTGTGGTATGGTTATTGGCTAGCACGATGAAATCGACATTCGTCTGAACAAGTAAAAGCAAACACAAACACACTTCATCTCACTGCACCATCCGAGACAGTTCACTGATGAATTATAAGTCCCTGTGACTCATTGCTGAATCACTGGATGGTCCGGTCCACAATCGACTGATGACACAGCAATGATATACATTTTTCAAACATGGTTTGCCTTCAGGATATATGAAAGTCCCTTCGAAAGATAATCGAGATTGGGAATTCCCTAATGTTGACGCTTTGTATTTTAACTCCAAAGCTCTCCATGACAAGAGTAGAGAACCTGACTGTTGGTTGAAATATAAAAATACCGGTCGCCAAAATTCGATTTAATTAGCGGCAGTGATTGTTGGTGTCTATATACAATTGTTTACTTTGGTTTGGTCTCTTAGACATTACGATGCACATATTACAATGTGTGTTCAATTACGGTCCAATTCAGGACTCGGAACTTTCAGGGTTTGACTGAGTGAGTTTGTTTTACACCGCTTTAAATTTAAGCTGGTAACTGACTCAGGATTAGTGTCAGACATAGCATGTGTTCCGGGACAAAGTTCACTAGACGTACACCATTAGGTTGTCCTACACCTACCCTCTGTTTCACCATCACGGTACATCGAGAAAGACACCTGTACTTCAGAAGTGAAGATAAATAAGATTTGGTTTAAAGTGACATTGTCTCTATGGCACCTCTTTTAAGTCGAGGGCCACCTCCACCGAAATTGGCCTGTCTTCTGCTTCAGTTGTGTTAGATTCTATTCTACTTCCAGCTGCAAGTAAATAGCAGTTCTTTATCTTGTTCTCGATCTTGAACGCTTGTTGAATGTTTTCGTTTTGACGCCTTGGAGTGCTGCTGGAACGTCTGGATAAAAGAACGTTGGATCCTAATTGAGTATCTACTCATACAGGCATTTTAAGTCGGTAACAAATCTTAAATAGGAACGTCGGAAAGTTACATGCTATTCTAATGGTATGTTCCCTTGAGTATTTTAGTTCGACACGTGAGTGAAGTTTCAAATAATTTCCCTGAATAAAGGTAAAGAAGCATAATTAATTACTGCTAAAACTTAGAATTGTTTATATATTTCCAATATCATAACACATCCTTCATTGTCACGGGGCCAGGACAACAGATTCTTTAATTGTTCGTTTTGTTGGCTCTTTGGTTGTTTTTCAGGCGTTGTTTACGGATCTGCCATTTGCTGTTCAGAGTTTGGCTCCCTAGGCACGCAGGAAACCTGTAGTACAACAGGATTCTTTACTGAACAAGCGATTAATACTTCTGACAGTAATTGAATATCTGTGTTGAACATGGGGCATTTGGCAATACCGTGACATCATATTGAAGTATTCAGTCGTGGACTGCGTAATCACTGTACATTTTTCTGTTTATTTACGACATTCAATCAATTGGCGGTTGGAAAAGGTCATAATGTAATTTGATTGTAAATAGTAAAGGCTTCACAAATTTTCCCTCACGAATTTTGTCAGCGATGCAGTCTGTTTCAAAGTCATCAGTCTCTTGAGACACTCGACTTTTTAAAATTGTACTTGGTTCTTTGTTTTGTATAGTTTTTGGGTTGTTTTTCAGGTGTTGTGTATGGAGCTGCCATTTGCTGTTCCCTAGTTTGGTTCCCTAGGCACGCAGGAAATCTGTGGTCATAGGTTCGAATCTCGGTTTACATGCTTAATGTTTATGTTTTGTCAACACTATACAGATGCTCGTGGGTTCCACCAAATTGGTACCCATCTGACTTATTCATTACTTTGGGCTTTCCTCCCACATTAAGCCTTGACCAAGGGACATCCACAGTCAGACAATGTACGATCACTACATTTGATGTTGTTTTCTAATATGCAAAATCGCTTTGCAGTCTTAGGAGACTCTGGGATGTCTAACAATGCATCATGCAACATGATGTTTGAAGATGCGGCTGACTCGTCAAATGACTTTTTCCACCTCTGGAGAATTTCTCCTGCAGGCGGTAAGGTTTTTACATTTTCTCTGTCCGAGTTCAAGGGCTCCTCATGTATTGGACAAAACAGGGGACAGAAAAACTATGGAGGAGACGAGACTCACTGCACATTACAATGTAATTATTTGGACCATACACATATATAACATACTAATAGCAATAACATATGAGAAAACATATCCCAAGATAACAACGTAATTTAATAACACAGACCACTGATACAGACACAGCAGGCGTTCTTATAAAAGCTAGGCAAACCTGATGTCATGCGTAGAACAGCTGGAATGTATTTTAATTGTTGAACTCAATTAGGCTGGCTCAGTTTTTTAGTTACAAAACGACATAAGCTGACATCGTAAATCCTCAGTGTACCTGATCCCCATGGGGTTAAGTGTAAATTAATTTGCGAATCAATAGTAGTGCATAATTTCGAAGCTATTCATTTCGGAAACGTTCAGAGAAACATATGATGATGTAGGATAATGTTTGTGAGATCGATGAGCATGGGAACAGTGCATTAACTTTGCTCATAGCCCGGGCGTATGTCGGAAAACTGTAGCAGATAATGAACTAAGTATTGTATAGATAGCTTACATATATATTAAATACGTTGTGGTTACAATATTTCAGCATGTGTGTATTTTCGTAATTGGCAAAACTGACACGTCGTGTTTGATAATGACGGCAGCTCCAGTCCTTGGAAAATTTTCTGCAGCTTGTTAAACATAACCAAATGGAATGAGAAAACGAAAGCTTGGAGTTCTTATTATCACTGGCGGGTATTGATATAAATGGAAATCTGAACCATCCTAAGATCATGTCATGGAATGAATTTATGATAAAACCCGGAATCAATTTAAAAAAGGAAGGAAAACAATTACGACCATGATGCGATGTACGGATTAAACGGGAATTACAATACCGATTCACAACAGTTCATTGGATGCCGGGTGTAAGTTTCGTGTTTTTTCTGACGTTATGAAATCCCTACTGAGGGAAATATTGAATGAATATTTTACAGTAAAATCATTTCGTTGTTTCATTTAGACAGTGAAATTGACGGGCATTTTACGACCTCGATGTGAGTCAGAAAGCAGTCAAGCAGATATCCCGTTGGCATCGACAACACCATAAATCTGCATACATGAAGTAACCATTGAACTGTAAACTGGAGCATTGACAGCGGTGTAAAATGGGTGGATTCATGTCATGTAACTCTCTAACGACATTGATCACTCTTCCTTTGTGGAACATCATGGTTATCTTCACATTTTGGAGAGACCTGCACTTGAAATCAATGATCATCCACAATAACTTTTAAATCTGGTGTGAACTGTGTCGTCTTTGTTATTCTAAACAGGACTCCACTGGAGACACTTATTGTGGTCCATGCTGAAATAACTGTGTGTCATGCAGGTGTCAAAGCTGCACAGAACAGTTTGTAATTCAATGAAAGAGGGATGCTTTGTGGCCATGTATGAATCGGTGGTTATTTGTGCACACTGTTGACTATCATGTTTGTTAAACGTTTCAAATTGTAAGCCCCGAGCACTTTGTTCCAAGCCAGATGTATTTCATTAAGCATTTATTTGCCACTGTATTTAAACATTTTCCATCAAATGTTGCACTATTAATATATCCAAACACCTAACATATATAATAGGTACTTAATCATTGATAGAGGATCAAAGAAAGATATTACAGCCCAGTGCTATTAACAGCAACAGTAATGCATGGGCGAAAATAATTTGTACGACATATATACGCCTTTCTATCCCAGAAATTTAGATTAACAGTTCAATGATTGAGACTAACCAGACTCAATAATCTCTTGAAACAGATTTCAACTGGCGTAAATAGTGATGACCATTGTAAATCGGATCGCCGAAAATGAATAATGTCACATTAAGTGTCCAAACCTGTACAAACCCATATGTGCCTGATCAATTTCTCGAAACTGCATTACCTTTCGGAGAAGACACATTTCTTGGAATCTCAGCAACCTCGTGATAAATGTGATCCTTATAACGGATTCGCCCACAATATAATCATCATATAATATCATTATATTTTTCGTGCTTGTCATACAAACTGGTATTATTTCAATTTGTAAATAGGAATAATACCTTATACGAAATAAATTCATAGATTGATTCACATATGAATCACGCACCGTAAGCATGAAATACATATTGACATCTTAGAAACGTCAACCACCGAAACATTTAAAATATTCAATGAACCAGATGAAAATAAATCGTATATTTATTGACGAATTCATGGACAGCAGCAGCATATAACAGCAGGAAGTCACAATTTCCAAACTTTAAACTTGCAGTTGATGGAGAATTTGACATGCTTGAAGCACTAGTTACATCTACAACTCACATAACACGTGTTGCCTTCACACATAACAACATCATTGCTTTTGGTAACGATTACTATAGCATCCGTGCAACGTGTTCCACACATGCTGTAGTGCTGTAATGACTTCATGCTCAAGTGGAGAAACATGCCCAAGTGCCGTCGCCTCATTAGGCACTCAAAATAGATAAAATGATTAGAGGAGGAAAAGTAAAGAACCATGTATTGAGGTATTTGGCTTATCATTGACAATTAGGATTTCATTAATTTGGACGAATCATTGATTGAACACCTTGTCTCTGTCGCTGTTCTTTCAGTTGATGTGTTTGTTGATGTATATTTTGCATGGCTAACACACAACCGTTGAGTAACTTGCATTGAGATGGTTATGGATTTGGCGTTAAGTCGTTACATACATGTGAGATGTTCAGGCGTTGACTGTGGTTCCATATCATAGTGGGCTCTATAGACACAACACAATTACAATGTATAATAATAGTATTGTACGTTGTCAGTACAGATGTACTTTGGGAAGGAAAAACCAAATGGGGATTTTAGCTTGAAGTGGAAATTTCTTAACATAATTGTAAGGGTTTTGCCGCTTTATTTACACGACAAACCCATTAATACTTGTCAGTTAACTTCGACACCTGGAACACTTCTAGTGTACTTCAAAGAGGAAATAAGCCATGGTCTGTGCTTAAGTCAGTCATGAAAACCGGTGATCGACAGTATGATCATAACCAATCATGACGCAGTTATCGGTTGTAGCCACACTATGCCTGTTATGTAGAGTCGGTGGTTTCCATGGTTTAATTTCATGGGGTGGTTAAGGTGTTTGCTGATCACAGTACGGGTTCGATTCCTTACACAGGAAACCCAGTTCTGATGAGTTGTTGATAAAAACTGAGCAAAACCGTTCTTCTGTAAAACATAGTGTGACGGTCAGACCACTGACCACTACATGAAACATATTAAACAGCACTTAGCCCCTCTGGGTATACTATCACATGCAAACATATAAAGTCCAAGCTGTTTGATGTTTGTTTGTTTGTTCGTTTAACGCCGCACTCGGCAGTGTTCTAGTTATATGACGTCGGTCTGTCAATAATCGACTCTGTCCAAATCAATTCAGTGATTGATGACAAGAACATCCAACTTTGAAGTTAGGACACGATGACATGCATAGGCGAGCCTAACCACATACAATACCGTTTGCCACCAACCTCTTATGACAAGAATGGGCTGCTAAAGATAGTCAAGTCAAAGCATCATGTCAAAGAGACCCGCTGAGGAAAAACCCATAGCGGCGGCACTTACTACCAGCAACGTGATGCTGTGGATGAAACATAATAGCTTACGTCCTCGGAGGAACTGTATGTTAAGAGTTTGGTAATGTCTTCTTCCTAAGGGCTTTGGGAACACATAGCCAAAATGTCACAGCAACAACATATTACATATTATGTGCAGCCAACAAACGGTCGATCATCCAATTCCCCATATACACCATCCAGATCCCACAGCCTTTCAATATTACAGCACACATATCGACCATTACGTCATATTCTGCGCCAAGAGGTAAGAGAATCATTCAATGCCCCAGCTATAAATGCTGATATGTATCTGATAATGTTTCCCAAATCGAATTATCCTTTAGGCAGTGTCTCATTTCTGAGCATCACGCAGGAACTTTCGTAGCCTGTTTCAGTATCCACCATTGACAGTCCGTTAAAAAGTGAAACATCTCTCACTGATGACTGACTGATTGCTAGAGGGGAGTTCACCTCGTCCCCAACAATTGGTACGCATTAGTCGTCAACATGAATGGATAACTATGTGTACTTCAAACAATGAATTATGATTGTTATTTTTTTACGAATATCCTAACGCGTATTGCTGATCCTGTAAAAGGATGACTCTGTATTAGTTCTGATTTTTGTGATGGGTCAATCGTATTGCCTGCCTGACTGACTGGTGGAGAGCACTTAATTCCATCATTTTGAAAGAAACCATAGTTTCCAAATCAAAGATTTCCTAAAAGAGAGCATGAAAAAAAAGGAAGCATAGAACATCTGTGTAACCAATGTAGATTTATGGTAATGACTGTCAAGTTCTTGGAACACTATTTATAAACTTAATTATTCGCTTTAGTGTTTCCCTTTAGCCCGCATACAGTTTCAGTGAAATGTGTCCACGTTTTGTGTCAGAGCGCATCAAGTTAAACCTTTATATGGTCCTAAAACGCCAATACCTCTGATGACGTCATGGCAAAACAGGTACATTGACGGTTAGCGTTCTCACCACCATCTCCAAGAACTCAATGTCTGGAGTAAGAGGACACATGTCAAATTAATATCGTTCATGAGGTCTCCCAGGAATATCTGGCCATTTCCAGGTTCGAGTCTCATCTCAAGATGGCATAAGATGGGAAACGACACGAGATTAGTGTCAGGTTTATGAAGACTGAGGACGCCCGGTAGTTCAGGGACACAGTTCAGAATTCCAGCAGAGGAAATGAGTCATATATATTTGCTTTAAAGCGACACTGTTGGTTCTCTTCTGTGCGTCTGTTACAATCTGTCCTACTACATCGACCACTAAAGGAGCTACGTTAAGATTGTTAGAACGCTAATTGTTAACCCCAAAATCCTCTTCAGCGTTAGCAAGCAATAAAAATACCTATCTTCTCAGCATTGCTGTTATTGAAGAAACAAGATTCATATCATTGCATCATCCCTCGATTGTTGGTCTGTCACTGTTTGATTGTTAATTGCTGACAAGCCTCCGTTATATGGTAATAGTACTGCTGTTTGGCGTCAGGCTACAATTAAGCAGTTATTTTCTTAGCAAACTGTCCCCGTGGCGGGTGCTACGGGAAAAATAGGACACTCTTACCCTTAACATCAGTGATTTTCACAGCTTCTTCAGGCCAATAGAATATATTTCGGCAGATAACAGAGACTCATTATTCTCTGACTTTGACACTTTATACTACCACATGTCTATTTATGTAGGCAACCCAAGCAATCAGTCGCCGTGCAGTGGGTTGAGTCATAATCAAATTTCTCAAGTTTAGGTAACATGAAGCAGACCTCACGCTTCGGCCCAACAAATCAACCTACGGCGGCGGAATCTGCTTCTGGTTCTGTTAGTGGGCATGGTGTACTGTAATATGACAACTCCTGCACCACCGTATGTCAAAAGGACAATTCTTCGGGTTCATCACACATACAGACAGCGTCTAATTTCTGTTCGATCTTGTTTTCCGTTCGATGAACTGATTTTGTTCAGAGTAACGTCATTGCCATCCTGGAGGTTTACTCTTTCCACTTTGTTTTGAACTTTTCCAATTCCTGTTATTGAATCTTAGGAAGCTGTGGAAAGTCCAACGTGAATACTCACCGGTTGAAGATATCACTGTTTAATAATTTTACAATGTTATTACATATTTTTGTGTAATAACATCGCGTGATGCCGTACGCATGACGTCAAAGTGGTTTACAGTTATGACGTTACAATGCTAATACCTCTGTCACAATAGTATTAGACCTTGCTTGACTCGTGGAAAGCTGAGAGTCATCACATTCGTTGAATTTTTAGGAAAAAAGTACTTTGGGTGTTGGGTGAGTAATAATTAAAGTACCAAACAAGGTTATGAAACTCGTGAATGGTACTGGTATGTAACTAGATACCCAACCATTCACTCTTTTGATAATTATGGTATTACACGGGACATCGTTTAGTATTCTGTATATATATTATAAAAGATTTCGTCTGACGAATGTGGCTAAATATACGTGAAACGGGTTGTTACCCCACTGAGAATTTAACCTATTGGCGGTGACGTTTCAGATTTTTCTCAGTCTTTAGATAGAGCTCCCCACGAAAATGATAAAATACAGAAAACATCAATTGTGCATGAAATGAGACACCCTGGACACGTTACAAGTCCATTAAAAGATTTGAAGTAATTTTCCACACCACATTATAATATATATACATATGCGCGATAACCATGTAATCACTATCGCAGATAGTTCTGATACAAAGGTGCTCTGATAAAAGATGGCATAGAATGCCCTCATGCACAGCAACCAGTGAATATCTTAATTGTTCAGCACTGTCCGTGTATATGCAAGTCTGGTCACGACAATACGCCATTATCTCTTGCTACATTTAGCGGACATCTTATATCTTCGGTGCCTGGGATGTTTGAAGGGTACATCCTTGAGGAATCAGTGTGATCTACTGATGTCGGTGCTAATTAATGTTACCAAAGTCTAGTGTGTAATGGCCCATGTTTAACTGCTGTCAGTATACGCTTGTACTCAGACAAACACATTCATTCATTCATTTATCTATTCTCTGTGTGTGTATTATCGTGTACGTATGAAATTTGACACAGATACTGACATTCAGTTAGTGAATAAACTAGCTTCGAACATTTGAAATATACTTTCTGCAGCCTAAACCCATTCAGATTTTAAATAAGTAACTTTCAGCCCTTTTAGATCATAACGTTTACTAGCCGTGAATCAAGAATGATCTACACACAGGGATAGAAGACAACCAAAATTATGTCTAATTATTTATTCTATAGAAAACACTGTCAATTTAACAGCTGAAAGTTGCTGTTGACATTGAATTGCAATAAGTTCAAATTCATCACAGTCCGTCAAATGGAGATACCCCTGAACGCAAAAAGTGACAGTCTCTTTAGTAGCGCGTACAACCACCTTAAGCTTGTACACAGGCCGTGCAACGTCATCTCATTGAGTTCACTAAAGTCTGAAAGAATGCCCGAGGCAAGTGGTTCCACTCAAACACCAATCTCTGTTCCAACTGTGCAAGTGTGAGTGGCTGTCTACCTGCAGCAATCCTACGTCCAATTTCGTCCCAGAATGTTCAATGGGAGCCATATCCGGGTAAAGAGACAGCCATGGAAGAACGTTAGTGTTGTTATGAGCCAGATGATCCATTGACACCTTGCTGTGTGAAGGCTGTAAACGTCGCTGGCGTTGTTGAGGTGTCAGAACTGGCCCCATATATGGCCGTCGGCAGTTGATCCCAGCAGCCCGAAGACGACGCCTAATCGTATCGCTGGACACCCGTATCGTATCGCTCCCGTTGGGGACCCATAAACTAAGGCTGCTGTTACTGTTGCTGCTTGAGTTCGGTTCCTTAGATGAGTAGCCCGGATGAAAATATAATAATAATAATAATAATAAAAAGTAAGATGACAGCCCAGTTGTCTAGCTACAGCGGTTGCAGAGCTATGGCGATTCCGCTCTGCTCAGTCGTTAGTCTACGCATCGTTTGTGTGGCGTATACAACTCAAAGCGTCAATACTGAACTGCTTTTTGACACAAACCTTTATACAGGATATATCCATGCTTTCCATCTAGAACCGTCGATGCACGTGCTAACATTATGGTTTTGCTGCACTGGGGTGTGTTTCTGCGTTGTTTCGCATGGACGTCAAATTGCATAACATCATCTCACCTGGGATCATTACGTCACTTTGCCATGAACGTTCCATAAACATGAACGCTTACTTTTATGACATTTCATTGTCATGGCGTTTCATTTGCTGTTCAGAATATTAGCATATGTACCGTAAGAAAGAAAAGTAAGAAAAAGTGATTACCATTACATACACACACAAAAACGGTGTAGATATTCTGATAAATGCTGACCAAAAATTACATCATACACCTTGTAGCCATTAAATACGCATTTATCTGTCAGTATTGGGTTATTAGGGCATAACAAATCATGTAACATATACGTTTGTATTTGGTATAATTATTTCGAATCTGCTATACTCAAAACTATAGGAAACCTAGTATAATAATGGTGCATTTAAATTTCAAAATTATTAAGTTTCTAATGAATGTTTTCCTTCCATTTTAATCAACAAATATGACTAGAAATACAGTTTCGACAGTCCATGCAAGTAAGGATATATGTTCAATTTGAGAACTACTTCTATAAGCCAGCGTGAAGTAAAATACTAGTACTAACAATTATTACCGGTAGAACACTATGGATATAACACAATGCAACTATGCTGTATCATATTATCTCGGCATAGTTGTTCCATGCTCCTGTCACCCTTTCACAGCTTACTCCAGCTCACCACAGGATCTGATTTGCTCTGTTGTATGGCAAAAGTGTTGTGGACGTCAACACACTTCAAACTCGTCAATCTCGAAAGCAACTTACAGGAAAAAAACATGCTTATGTTAAGACTCGGCAAGACAAGGCAAGATGAAACGAAGCACAACTGACTGAAAGACGTAAGTCATCTACAGCAGCTTCAGATAAAAGGGAAACATAATGAGCTGATGGAAACGCCCACAGCAGTTTATCAGTTATCGGACACAAGAGGTTACCGACGTAATGGATGATCCATTTGGATCCACTTGAGAGCACTCATGAGCAATGGTTTAACATTCTGAAACTTTTAACAACCGATTTCCAGATTTATATCTCTTAAATTTCAATGTGTGGTGTTACAATGTTCAGAGGAGTGCTTATTTTTGTATTAGGGAAAAACAAATGTTCATTGCCACAGGGGATGACGACGGCAAACTGTTTATTATTCTACGGATATCCTTCCCAAAGCAGTCTGCTGAAAACTTAATTCGCTGGTTTATCTATACACAAGTACTTCAACATGGCTCCATCGTGCGAAAAAACAGCAACTAAACTTCACGTTGTTGTGTACAGCTTTTGCGTCTTTTAGAAACCTAAAGCATGCTACTGATGAATATTAAATATAAGTTGATGGTGAAAATAGAGAGCAATTCGATGAAGTAAGTATAACAATGATGTTCCTTATGCTGTGTGTATTTCATGGCAAATGGACGGAAGTTTCTTTAACCTGACAGTCTATGTGAGCTGCATCATTGGTTTCATGTGTGTTGTTATTTAATCAACCCCTTAGGAATATGATAACGTAATGGATGTGTTACTGTCCACTAGTTTCGTTGTTCGTTAGGTATTGAGACCGATATTTGAAAGCTCCAGGGTGTGCCATTGAGTAAGCGGACAGAGAAGTCGTGGCGCCTACAATCATGGGCTAGGGGAATTAACATTGACTTTAAACTGAGAGCTTTGGATGTCGTGGATCGAGGTGGTGTACCCTTGTCAAAATGTTTAGCAAACTGCGTATTTCAACTGAAAATCTTCCAGCACAAACAGACAGTTAAATAGTATGGCTATAAAGCATGCATAGCTGTACTGACATTCATCATTCGCTCATTAATTAGTCAGTCACAATGAGGTATGGATTAAAATAGATAAACGCACCGTGTAGAGAGGTATACATCTGAACTGGCCGCCATCGATCTTTATAAACCTGATACTAATCTCGTGTCAGTTACCATCTTTCGAAGGGACTTGACATGGGAATAGCAAGTCAGTCCCCTGTGATACAGTGACTGATCCCGTGACTGATTCCACTTTAAATGTATGAATAATATTAGATTAAAAAATATTGTTTAAGGCTATTATTCGTGCACAGTACGAGATTGATTAAATAATACGGTATTGCCCTCATTAGGTTCATTTTGGGCTACATACATGTTTCCGCACTATCTTGCTAAACAAATCAATCTATACCGAACAGAGAAGAAAATCTTGTATGCGTGTAGCCAGTATTCTGTTCATATATCAGATGAATGAAACAGTATGTCTCAAACGCGCAATGCTGCCTGATGCAGCATCGAGTTCACAGAAGCCTGTCCAACCTCGGGGCATGATACGAGAGTTTTTGGCAATCACGTGTACGTACACTTCTTCAGACATACCATCCATTCTATCCATATCCACCAGTTGCAGGAAGTCATCATTCAATGCACATTTTAAGAGACGTTAACATATGTCCATGGTCACTTAGTATTTCTTCTGGGGCGTTGGGGTAGCCTTGTTGTTAAGGCGTTCGCTCGTCACGCCAAAGAACCGGGTTTGATTCCCCACATGGGCACAATGTGTGAAGCCCATTTCTGGTGTCCCCCACCGTGATATTGCTGGAATATTGCTAAAAGCGCCGTAGAACCATTCACTTGTCACTTCTCGTGGGAGAAAATGCGTGTAGCCTTTGCTATTGGGTCATAATCTGATTTGATTATGACCCTTTACAACCTCTTCTACACGAAGATTGATTGAATGTCGGAAATAAACAGACACGTGGAAATTGATGTCGGAGTCCATGACTGAATACCCTAATATGAAGCCACTGTATTGCCAAGAGTCCGATGTTCAACAAAGATACTCAACTACTGTCCTAAGAATTAATCACTTGTTCAATAAAGAATCCTGTTGTCCTGGCCCCGTGACAATGAAGGATGTGCTATGATATTGGAAATATATAAACAATTCTAAGTTTTAGCAATAATTAATTATGCTTCTTTACCTTTATTCAGGGTAATTATTTGAAACTTCACTCACGTGTCGAACTAAAAATACTCAAGGGAACATACCATTAGAATAGCATGTAACTTTCCGACGTTCCTATTTAAGATTTGTCACCTACTTAAAATGCCTGTATGAGTAGATACTCAATTAGGATCCAACGTTCTTTTTATCCAGACGTTCCAGCAGCACCCAAAGACGTCAAAACAAAAACATTCAACAAGCGTTCAAGGTCGAGAACAAGATAAAGAACTTCTATTTACTTGCAGCTGGAAGTAGAATAGAATCTAACACAACTGAAGCAGAAGACAGGCCAATTTCGGTGAAGGTGGCCCTCGACTTAAAGAGGGGTGCCATAGAGACAATGTCACTTAAAACCAAATCTAATTCATCTTCTCTTCTGAAGTACAGGTGTCTTTCTCGATGTACCGTGACGGTGAAACAGAGGGTAGGTGTAGGGTGTGGTATCACTTACAACCTAATGGCGTACGTCTAGTGAACTTTGTCCCGGAACACATGCTGTTTCTGACACTAATTCTGTGACCAGCTTAAATTTAAAGCGGCGCGAAAACAAACTCACTCAGTCCAACCCTGAAAGTTCCGAGTCCTGGAATTGGACCGTAATTGAACACACATTGTAATATGTGCATCGTAATGTCTAAGAGACCAAACCAAAGTAAACAATTGTATATAAACACCAACAATCATTGCCGCTAATTCAATCGAATTTTGGGGACCGGTATTTTATATTTCAACCAACAGTCATGTTCTCTACTCTTGTCATGGAGAGCTTTGGAGTTAAATTACCAAGCGTCAACATTAGGGAATTACCAATCTGGATTATCTTTCGAAGGGATTTTCATATATCCTGAAGGCAAAACATGTGTGAAAAATGTATATCATTGCTGTGTCATCAGTTGATTGTGGACCGGACCATCCGGACCGGCGTAAAACTAAACTCACTCCTACTCACTAGTATTTCTTCTTCACAGACTCCCCAGTCATGATAAATAGTCTTTCGTGGGAACTAGATTCTGGATAATTTACATTTTGGGCGAACACAGTTGTGTTAGTGTATATTTTATGATGCACATCATGCATTTCCCAACTAAACCGATGCAATGCTTATGTTTCTCATATAATATTGACCTAAATGTCACGGACTAGGTAGATATTGGGCATCAGACGTCAGAGCAAATGAAATTCGCCCTTGACACGCCACGTTCAACAACTACAAGGCTACAAGGAGGCATCTATTGGATTTATCGCTGACATTTCCCTTTGAAACAGTTTTTCAAATTTGACTTGAGCACCAAATTACTTTTGGAACGAATGAGATACTTTTAACGTATCTTTGCAAAATGTGATAGCTTAATCATTTTGATGCGGTACTTCCGTTTGATGATGCGCAGAGTGTTGGGGTGTCTCTATATAGTATATTCCTCTCAAGAAGATATTGCAACTGTTTGGTATCGATGTGAAGTGTTCCTGTAATTTTCCCATCTAGTGTTCTACTACCTTGAGCATGTGTTTACTCTTTGTCGTGTTTTGGTTCATTTGTTTCAGGGAACCATTGAACTTGAGGTAGATATTTCTAATGTTTTGACAAAAGTGAAATGTTTTGACAAACATTAGCCTTATCTTTGTTTGTTGTCTGGGATGTACTTTCGCGAACATCTTCTTAACTGCTGCCCTGCCGTATTTGGTGTGGGTTTTCTCATCTCCCGATCGAAATTTGATTCCACCGTGAAATTATATATACAATTATATATATGTACTTTCTGCGCCGCTGTAGTATTTTAGGCCCCTATGTGATACAAATATACTCCTACCCCAGGTGAGATTGATCTTTCTTCATCTACATGTATATAAAAATAACTCGATCTACGCCCTTAATTATTTTAAAGACTATAACCAAGCGATATAAAGTTTACAATTTCATAAAACGTTTACAAATGAATGAAAATTAGTCTATCGGTTTTTTTATCTCGTTATTTTTCTGCCCGCCGGCACGTGGAGATGAGGAACACGTGAAAAATACGGATGGCTTTAGGTATGTGAGTGTGATTGTACACCTCTTCAAACAATATTGTGTCAAGGAAAAACCCGAACAAAATCTCATTCATTAAAGGAATATGTTTCAGATTTTAGATCTGGCAGCTCATGGTAAATCAAATACGAATGCTTTCCGAAATCCATGCAGCTGGTCATATGTAGGACCTCAGATCACTTGTCCATTGCTGACAATATTCGTCAGGTATTCAGACAGCCCCCAAAACCATCGAGGACTGCCTGCTAGAACATGTGAACACAACTTTAATAATTACTGTGTGTCAGAACGACACCGGTCAAACGAGAAGATAATCCTGTGGCATGTCGTTCGGGGTGATTCGTGATGTTGTTACCGGTTGTTCCCAGACAACTATCTTAATTTGTCTTAAATCGATCAGAGATCTCTTTGGCAGAGAAACATTACATCTGTTTGACGGGGATAACCAACTGACAGATTGTAGCATTTGTGAGTCAGTTGGAGCTGTGTCGAGTGGGCGTTTCCAAGTCAGCTGGTTCGATATATTCCCTCAAGTTGTTTTTCTTTTGTGCCAGACTCGTTAGTGTTATTTCGATTTTCATTAACATCAGCTTCCTAAGCTGTAAGAGTCTGATGAAACATATGCACAACTCATCTATCATTAATTCCTCAACTGTTTAATGTCATATTTAGTCTTACAGAGTTAATTTGACAATGCATTTGCGGCTTGAACACACTGTCCAGACAGGACAATATTAACAAACACCATTTGTAGTCCTGGTGTTAACTTTGATTCTGGTGTGACGCAAGGCACACAAATTTGTTATGAATGTAAATCAATTGAAGAGATTTCCGTTGTTAAACAATATCAATTAAAGTACCCACGCACACAGTTCAACGTTATCTGCCTCTCACATAGCATGCAACTGTTAGATGTCCTTCATTATTCACAAAAACCTCGAATAGGTTGGTGATTCAATCTTAAAAACATTAAAAGACGTTGCTAAGCTGCCTGGTTTCTGGCCTTAGTTGGTTAACCCGTTTTAACCTGAAGTGTGGTATGTTATTGGCTAGCACGATGAAATCGACATTCGTCTGAACAAGTAAAAGCAAACACAAACACACTTCATCTCACTGCACCATCCGAGACAGTTCACTGATGAATTATAAGTCCCGTGACTCATTGCTGAATCACTGGATGGTCCGGTCCACAATCGACTGATGACACAGCAATGATATACATTTTTCACACATGTTTTGCCTTCAGGATATATGAAAATCCCTTCGAAAGATAATCGAGATTGGGAATTCCCTAATGTTGACGCTTTGTATTTTAACTCCAAAGCTCTCCATGACAAGAGTAGAGAACATGACTGTTGGTTGAAATATAAAATACCGGTCGCCAAATGCGATTTAATTAGCGGCAATGATTGTTGATGTCTGTATACAATTGTTTACTTTGGCTTGGTCTCTTAGACATTACGATGCACATATTACAATGTGTGTTCAATTACGGTCCAATTCCAGGACTCGGAACTTTCAGGGTTGGACTGAGTGAGTTTGTGTTCACGCCGCTTTAAATTTGAGCTGGTAACTGACCCAGAATTAGTGTCAGAAATAGCATGTGTTCCGGGACAAAGTTCACTAGACGTACGCCATTAGGTTGTAAGTGATACTACACCCTACACCTACCCTCTGTTTCACCGTCACGGTACATCGAAGAGAAGATACATTAGATTTGGTTTTAAGCGACATTGTCTCTGTGGCACCCCTCTTTAAGTCGAGGGCCACCTCCACCGAAATTGGCCTGTCTTCTGCTTCAGTTGTGTTAGATTCTATTCTACTTCCAGCTGCAAGTAAATAGAAGTTCTTTATCTTGTTCTCGACCTTGAACGCTTGTTGAATGTTTTGTTTTGACGTCTTGGAGTGCTGCTGGAACGTCTGGATAAAAAGAACGTTGGATCCTAATTGAGTATCTACTCATACAGGCATTTTGAGTAGGTAACAGATCTGAAATAGGAACGTCGGAAAGTTACATGCTATTCTAATGGTATGTTCCCTTGAGTATTTTTAGTTCGACACATGAGTGAAGTTTCAAATAATTACCCTGACGAAAGGTAAAGGAACATAATTAATTATTGCTAAAACTTACAATTGTTTATATATTTCCAGTATCATATCACACCCTTCATTGTCACGGGGACAGGACATCAGGATCTCGTTATTGAAGGAAACGATTAATACGTTGGGCAGTAATTGCGTATCCCTGTTGAACATCGGACTCTTGGCAATACAGTGACATCATATTAAGGTATTCAATCATGGACTCTGACATCAATTTCCACGTGTCTGTTTATTTCCGACATTCAATCAATCGGCGTGTAGAAGAGGTTGTAAAGGGTCATAATCAAATCAGATTATGACCCAATAGCAAAGGCTACACGCATTTCCCCAACGAGAAGTGACAAGTGAGTATGGTTCTACGCCGCTTTTAGCAATATTCCAGCAATATCACAGTGGGGACACCAGAAATGGGTTTCACACATTGTGCCCATGTGGGGAATCGAACCCGGGTCTTCGGCATGACGAGCGAACGCTTTAACCACTAGGCTACCCTCCACCCCATTTTCCGGCACGTCTATTTCTTATGCAGTTTGTTTCAAAGCCAGCAGTCTCTGGAGACACTTGATTTTAAAAAAATTGTATTGGGTTCTTTTGTTTTGTATGTGTTTTAAAAAAGAAAATAATTTAATTGTTCGTTTTGTTTTGTTGGCTCTTTGGTTGTTTTTCAGGCGTTGTTTACGGATCTTGTCCTTTATGTAATTCTTCAGTAGAAGATGAACTACATTGTACCCTTTGACTGTCCATTTTATGAAGATTTACGTTACATGTATATCCAAGAACGTTATCTGTCGGAACCACCACTGATAGCTTTTACCAGTTTATTAACAACTAATAATGAATCCACCCTACGCAATCTAGCTCTCTATGTTAAATATGCATTTATTCGTCGTAACGAGCACTTACAGTTAACCATGTCTTAATGTATGTCACTTCGCTTGTATAAGGGCCTGTGGCCTAAAATACAATAAACGATTGTCTTGTCTTGTCTTGTTCAGAGTTTGGTTCCCTTAGCACTTAGGAAACCTGTAGTACAACAGGATTCATTGCTGAACAAGCGATTAATACTTCTGACAGTTATTGAAAAGACCGATTTACACCAGTTCATTGGATCCCGGGTGTAAGTTTCCTACTGAAAAGAAATCCCTATGAGGGAAATATTGAATGAATATTTTACAGTAAAATCATTTCGTTGTTTCATTTAGATAGTGAAATTGACGGGCATTTTACGACCTCGATGTGAGTCAGAAGGCAGTCAAGCCAATATCCCGTTAGAATCGACAACAGCATAAATCTGGATACATGAAGTAACCGTCACATGAACTGTAAACTGGAGCATTGACAGCGGTGTAAAATGGGTGGATCCATGTCATGTAACTGTCTAAGGACGTTGATCAATTGAGTCCCAAAAATTTGTACCATTCAACAATGTGCAGAACAGGTACATGTAGAATTATATTAGTGTTACATAATACAGTTTTGAAGAAACAATATGGTATTTCATAAAGAACAAGCAGGTAGATAAAGTTGCTGCAGTCTAAACAACATCCGTGTATGAGTCACTCTTCCCTTTGTGGAACATCATGGTTATCTTCACATTTTGGAGAGACCTGCACTTGAAATCAATGATCGATCACCAAAACTTTTAAATCTGGTGTGAACTGTGTCGTCTTTGTTATTCTACACAGGACTCCACTGGAGACACTTATTGTGGTCCATGCTTAAATAACTGTGTGTCATGCAGGTGTCAAAGCTGCACAGAACACTTTGTAATTCAATGAAAGAGGGATGCTTTGTGACCATGTATGAATCAGTGGGTATTTGTGTACACTGTTGACTATCATGTTTGTTAAACGTTTCACATTGTAAGCCCCGAGCACTTTGTTCCCAGCCAGATGTATTTCATTAATAATTTATTTGCCTCTGTATTTAAACATTAAGACCCTCAACATTTCCATCAAATGTTGCACCATTAATATATCCCAAACCGAACATATATAATAGGTACTTAATCATTGATAGAGGTTCAAAGAAAGACATTACAGCCCAGTGCTATTAAAAGCAACAGCAATGCATGGGCGAAAATAATTTGTACGACATATACGCCTTTCTATCCCAGAAATTTAGAATAACTTTTCAATGACTGAGACTAACCAGACTCAATAATCTTTTGAAACAGATTTCAACTGGCGTAAATGGTGATGACCATTGTAAATCGGATCACCGAAAATGAATAATGACACATTAAGTGTCCAAACCTGTACAAAACCCATATGTGCCTGATCAATTTCGAAAAACTGCATTACCTTTCGAGAAGGCACATTTCTTGGAATCTCAGCAACCTTGTGATAAATGTGATTCTTATAACGGATTCGCCCACAATATAATCATCATATAATATCATTATATTCTTCGTGCCTGTCAACAAACTGGTATTATTTCAATTAGTAAATTGGAATAATACCTTTATACGAAATAAATTCATGGATTGATTCACATATGAATCACGCACCGTAAGCATGAAATACATATTGACATCTTAGAAACGTCAACCACCGAAACATTTAAAATATTCAATGAACCAGATGAAAATAAATCGTATATTTATTGACAAATTCATGGAATATAACATCAGGAAGTCACAATTTCCAAACTTTAAACTTGCAGTTGATGGAGAATTTGACATGCTTGAAGCAGTAGTCACATAACACGTGTTGCCTTCACACATAACAACATCATTGCCTTTGGTAACGATTACTATAGCATCCGTGCAACGTGCTCCACACATGCTGTAGTGCTGTAATGACTTCATGCTCAAGTGGAGAAACATGCCCAAGTGCCGTCGCCTCATTAGGCACTCAAAATAGATAAAATGATTAGAGGAGGAAACTTAAAGAACCATGTATTGAGGTATTTGGCTTATCATTGACAATAAGGATTTCATTAATTTGGACGAATCATTGATTGAACACCTTGTCTCTGTCGCTGTTCTTTCAGTTGATGTGTTTGTTGATGTATATTTAGCATGGCTAACACACAACCGTTGAGTATCTTGCATTGAGAGGGTTATGGATTTGGCGTTAAGTCGTCACATACATGTGAGATGTTCAGGCGTTGACTGTGGTTCCATATCATAGTGGGCTCTATAGACACAAGACAATTACAGAATGTATAATAATAGTATTGTACGTTGTCAGTACAGATGTACTTTCGGAAGGAGAAACCAAATGGGGATTTTAGCTTGAAGTGGAAATTTCTTAACATAAGTGTAAGGATTTTGCCGCTTTATTTACACGACAAACTTTTTCATACTTGTCAGTTAACTTCGACACCTGGAACACTGCCAGTGTACTTCAAGAGGAAATAAGTCATGGTCTGTGCTTAAGCCAGCCATGAAAACCGGTGATCGACAGTATGAACAAAACCAATCATGACGCAGTTATCAGTTGTAGCCACACTATGCCTGTTATGTAGAGTCGGTGGTTTCCACGGTTTAATTTCATGGGGTGGTAAGGTGTTTGCTGATCACAGTACGGGTTCGATTCCTTACACAGAAAACTCAGTTCTGATGAGTTGTTGATAAAACCGAGCAAAACCGTTCTTCTGTAAAACATAGTGTGACGGTCAGACGACTGACCACTACATGAAGCATATTAAAAGTACTTAGCCCTCTGGGTACCATCATATGGAAACAGATCAAGTCCAAGTTTGTTTGATGTTTAACGCCGCACTCGGCAGTGTTCTAGTTATATGACGTCGGTCTGTCAACAATCGAGTCTGTCCAAATCCATTCAGTGATTGATGACAAGAACATCCAACTTTGAAGTTAGGACACGATGATATGCATAAGCGAGCCTAACCACATACAATACCGTTTGCCACCAACCTCTTATGACAAGAATGGGCTGCTAAAGATAGCCAAGTCAAAGCATCATGTCAAAGAGACCCGCTGAGGAAAAACCCATAGCGGTCGCCACTTACTACCAGCAACGTGATGCTGTGGATGCAACATAATAGCTTACGTCCTTGAGGGAATTGTATGTTAAGAGTTTGGTAATGTTTTCTTCCCAAGGGCTTTGGGAACGCATAGCCAAAATGTCACAGCAACAACATATTACATATTTTATGCAGCCAACAAACGGTCGATCATCCTATTCCCCATATACACCATCCAGATCTCACAGCCTTTCAATATTACAGCACACATATCGACCATTACGTCATATTCTGCGCCAAGAGGTAAGAGAATCGTTCAATGCTGATATGTATCTGATAATGTTTCCCAAATCGAATTATCCTTTAGGCAGTGTCTCATTTCTGAGCATCACGCGGGAACTTTCCTAGCCTGTTTCAGTATCCACCATTGACAGTCCGTTAAAAAGTGAAACATCTCTCACTGATGACTGACTGATTGCTAGAGGGGAGTTCACCTCGTCCCCAACAATTGGTACGCATTAGTCGTCAACATGAATGGATAACTATGTGTACTTCAAACAATGAATTATGATTGTTATATTTTTACGAATATCCTAACGCGTATTGCTGATCCTGTAAAAGGATGACTCTGTATTAGTTCTGATTTTTTGTGATGGGTCAGTCGTATTGCCTGCCTGACTGACTGGTGGAGAGCACTTAATTCCATCATTTTGAAACAATCCATAGTTTCCATATCAAAGATTTCCTAAAGAGAGCATGAAAAACGAAGCATAGAAAATCCGTGTAACCAATGTAGATTTATGGTAATGACTGTCAAGTTCTGGGGAACACTATTTATAAATTTAATTATTCGCTTTAGTGTTTCCCTTTAGCCCGCATACAGTTTCAGTGAAATGTGTCCACGTTGAGTGTCAGAGCGCATCAAGTTAAACCTTTATATGGACCTAAAACGCCAATACCTCTGATGTCGTCATGGCAAAACAGGTACATTGACGGTTAGCGTTCTCACCACCATCTCCAAGAGCTCAATGTCTGGAGTAAGGGGGCACATGTCAAATTAGGTATCGTTCATGAGGTCTCCCAGGAATATCTGGCCATTTCCAGGTTCGTGTCTCATCTCAAGATGGCATAAGATGGGAAACGACACGAGACTAGTGTCAGGTTTATGAAGACTGAGGACGCCCGGTAGTTCAGGGACACAGTTCAGAATTCCAGCAGAGGAAATGAGTCATATATATTTGCTTTAAAGCGACACCGTTGGTTCTCTTCTGTGCGTCTGTTACACTCTGTCCTACTACATCGACCACTAAAGGAGCTACGTTAAGATTGTTAGAACGCTAATTGTTAACCCCAAAATCCTCTTCAGCGTTAGCAAGCAATAAATATACCTATCTTCTCAGCATTGCTGTTATAAAATATTAAGATTTATATCATTGCATCATCCCACGATTGTTGGTCTGTCACTGTTTGATTGTTAATTGCTGACAAGCCGCCGTTATATGGTAATAGTACTGCTGTTTGGCGTGAGGCTACAATTAAGCAGTTATTTTCTTAGCAAACTGTCCCAGTGGCGGGTGCTACGGGAAAAAGAGGGCACTCTTACCCTTTACAGCAGTGATTTTCACAGCTTCTTCAGGCCAATAGAATATATTTCGGCAGATAACAGAGACTCATTATTCTCTGACTTTGACACTTTATACTACCACATGTTTATTTATGTAGGCAACCCAAGCAATCAGTCGCCGTGCAGTGGGTTGAGTCATAATCAAATTTCGCCAGTTTAGGTAGCATGAAGCAGACCTCACGCTTCGGCTCAACAAATCAACCTACGGCGGCGGAATCTGCTTCTGGTTCTGTTAGTGTGCATGGGTTTATCACACATACAGACAGCGTCTAATTTATGTTCGATCTTGTTTTCCGTTCGATGAACTGATTTTGTTCGGAATAACGTCATTGCCATCCTGCCATCTTTTCCACTTTGTTTTGCACTTTTCCAATTCCTGTTATTGAATCTTAGGAAGCTGTGGAAAGTCCAACGAATACTCACCGGCTGAAGATATCACTGTTTAATAATTTTACAATGTTATTACATATTTTTGTGTAATGACATCGCGTGATGCCGTACGCATGACGTCAAAGTGGTTTACAGTTATGACGTCACAATGCTAATACCTCTGTGACAATAGTATTAGACCTTGCTTGACTTGCGGAAAGCTGAGAGTCATCACATTCGTTGAAATTTTAGGAAAAAGTATTTTGCTCGATATTTTATGCTAATGTTGGGTGAGTAATAATTAAAATACTAAACAAGATTATGAAACCCTCTTTTCATAATTATGGTATTACACGGGACATCGTTTAGTATTCTGTTTATATATACTGAGTCAAAAAGAAACTTCACATTCTTTCTTCAGGGCACTATAAAGGAACAAGAGATGGTAAGATGGTTAAATTGTTATTATTTCATTGCTGAGATCTGTGTGATGTACTCGATACACTGACAGTGCCATAATCAGTTCCATTAGGCTACACCACCGTTCCAAAAATGGGTGTACAGAATGTCAAATCACAAGAATAAAAATGCGAAATTTCTCAGTTCAATATCGTGTATCGCCGCCCCACGCATTCACCACTGCCAAACAGCGTCTCCTCATTGACTGCCTGATGCTTGTGAACACGTGGTTGGGGATTCTGCGCCATTGCTCTTGCAAAGCAGCGCCAAGTTCCTGCAAATTCTGAGGTTGGTTCCTAAGACCACGAAGCCTTCTCCCAAGTGCATCCCAAACGTGCTCTATTGGATTAAGATCAGGGGACCTCCATGGCCAGTCCATGACGTTGATTCCAGCGTTTTGAAGGAAATTTCGTGTCAACATCGCGGTATGTGGCCGAGCATTATCATGCTGGAACTGTAGACCTGGGCCATGAGCCGCCATGAAAGGAACGAGTTCAGGGTGAGCACCTGGTCGGGGTAAGCAGCAGCTGTGAGGTTTCCACCGATGACCAGAAGTCGGGAACGGTTGTTCCCACAGAAAGCACCCCACACCATGCAACTTCCGCCCCCGAATCTGTCGACTTCCTGTACACAACATTGGGCATACCGTTCACGACGGCGTCTCCAGACTCTATGCCTGCCGTCCGCGAATCTGAGGGTAAACCTGGATTCATCGCTAGAGACGACTCGATTCTAGTCTCTGGGTCCATCGGAGGTGACTTTGGGCCCACAGCAGACGTTGACGTTGATGAAACGGCGTCAATATTGGCCCACGATATGGACGTCGAGAATGGAGATTGGCAGCCCAACAACCGATTTCGAATGGTCTGTGAGGACAGTCGACCTCTAAACATCTCAGCCCTGGTTCGTGTAGCCGGCAGAAATCTGTCACGTAGGTGACGTAGGACGATTTGACGGTCTTCTGCTCGTGACGTCACACGTGGACGACCCGACCTTGGGCGATCAGAAGTGGTGCCAGTTTGTTGTAGACGACCTCCCAAGTCATACACAGTACGACGGCTGCATCCCATTGCTCTAATGACGTCAATAACTGATCTTCCTGCTTGCAACATGCCAACGGCACGTTCACGTTGCACATTTGACAATCGTGGCATTTCAAGTACCGTTAGAACTGTGGTTTAAAAGTGTTTTTTCAATTCTTGAGGCCAATGCAAACACGTGCATATGAAGAAAACTTCGATGCGAAGATCACGTGATCGCCTGCACGTGCAAAACCTGATTTGGCACTAACGTCATTTGCACGACGAATGGATGGGTTTGAGTGGGTTTTGCTAACGTTTTTCTAGAGTCGAAAGGTAGGGATCCCATTTCGGATACATAGATGTATCATCAGAGAAAAATTATTCATTATTTTTCAAATTACATTTTGTGAAGTTTCTTTTTTGACTCAGTATATTTATAAAGATTTCTGTTTGACGAATGTGGCTAAATATACGTGAAACGAGTTTTTACCCCACTGAAATTTAACCTATTGGCGGTGACGTTTCAGATTTTCTCAGTCTTAAGATACAGCTCCCCACGCAAATGATAAAATACAGAAAAACATCAATTGTGCATGAAATGAGACACCCTGGACACGTTACAAGTCCATTAATAGATTTGAAGGAATTTTCCAGACCACATACCCCTTGCTTAAAGAGAATACATATCATAATATATATACGCGCGATGTAGGTCTGTTCAGCAAGTAGTATATTGTCTTGATAATTACGCCGTCATGAATGGGGCGACGATGGGTCCAGTATGTCTCATTTCATCAACATTTTATCGTTTTCCTCTTTGCTCCAATCTTCAATCCACTCCCTTCCACAGTCAAATAAAAATTGTCAGCAACTGTGAGTGAGTGAGTTTAGTTTTACACCGCTTTTAGCAATATTCCAGCAATGCCTTAACCAGTGACTACCCCAAAGCCCCACAATAATTTGGAACCTTCATGTCACATGAAGGTCTTTGAAATCTTTGTAGAAAGGAAATGCTCGATGATGTCTAAACAAATTCTAACAAGTAACGAGGTACGCAAATGCTTGGAACTGTTGGAACATCGTTAAATATACAGAGAAATCTTCTATCCGGTCATACTGTCTTGGTTGAGAGGTTTTGTCATTCTCAATATTGGTACAAAGATCAAATAATGGAATACAAAGACGATTTCGTTTAACTCCTTTAATTCTTGTTCAGGTATGTAATCAGTGGGAGGGAATTGGCTCTTTGAATATTTATCGAACGACATCAGATATACGCTATGCCAGAATCACATTGTGTTCTCAGGAAGCTTCAACTGACATATGCTTTACTTTTGATAAATGTTCCTGAAACATTGAAGATAGTGATGTAACCATACATAAATGTGTACTGTACACGTCTAGTCACATGTGCCAACTGGATCATTGAAGGATTTTTTATCAAGTTTATCATGTGCGATCTTTTGAGCTTCCACGTCACATTATTTGTACGTTTCTAAAATGTTATCCGTGAATGTATGAAGTTTCGGAAGGAAAATATTGAAAAGTATGGTTAATCTTGGCTACAGAGAATTGGTGATGCCGTTTTGTATGAATTCTAATTAAGATTTCGATGTCAGTGCACAAGATGAATGTGTTGATGCGCTGTTTGAGCCAATTCTTTCCCCACTTAACAAACAACTAAGTACATGTGGCAGTGTTTGATCTATCAATTATGTTTTAATGTATTGATACTTATATATAATGGTTATGGTATCTTAGGACTTGGCACCAGCTTCAGACGTAGTAGGGCAACTGGACTTTGGATAACAGCTGATTGGGACAGAATGGGTTCTTTAAATTCCGTTTCTTCTTTTTCAGGTTGTGCATTCTACAAATAAGCAACAGGTCCATTTTTCTCTGTTGGCTCATATTTTGGTGCATACTTCGACAGCATCAAATATGTGCCGAGATCTCATATGGTTTCAAGCTGTTAGTGATGTTTTGTGTTATTTTGTATAACCGTCTAAGCTATGGCTTTATATCCCTGTGTGTACATCATTCTTGATTCACGGCTTGTAAACGTTATGATCTAAAAGGGCTGAAAGTTACTTATTTATAATCTGAATGAGTTAAGGGTGCGGAAAGTTTGGTTTCTAGTCACATACCAGTACCATTCACGAGTTTCATAACCTTGTTTATCATTTTAATTATTACTCACCCAACATTAGCATAAAAATCGATCAAAGTACTTTTTCCCTAAAAATTCAACGAATCAAGCAAGGTCTAATACTATTGTCACAGAGGTATTAGCATTGTGACGTCATAACTGTAAACCACTTTCACGGCATGCGTACGGCATCACGCGATGTTATTACACAAAAATAGGTAATAACATTGTTAAATTATTAAACAGTGATATCTTCAACCGGTGAGTATTCACGTTGGACTTTCCACAGCTTCCTAAGATTCAATAACAGGAATTGGAAAAGTGCAAAACAAAGTGGAAAGAGTAAAACCTATTTCCAGGATGGCAATGACGTTACTCTGAACAAAATCAGTTCATCGAACGGAAAACAAGATCGAACAGAAATTAGACGCTGTCAGTATGTGTGATGAACCCGAAGAATGGTCCTTTTGACATACGGTGGTGCAGGAGTTGTCATATTACAGTACACCATGCACACTAACAGAACCAGAAGCAGATTCCGCCGCCGTAGGTTGATTTGTTGAGCCGTTTGTGAGGTCTGCTTCATGCTACCTAAACTTGAGAAATTTCATTATGACTCAACCCACTGCACGGCGACTGATTGCTTGGGTGGTAGTATAAAATGTCAAAGTCAGAGAATAATGAGACTCTGTTATCTGCCGAAATATATTCTATTGGCCTGAAGAAGCTGTGAAAATCACTGATGTAAAGCGTAAGAGTGTCCTATTTTTCCCGTAGCACCCGCCACGGGGACAGTTTGCTGAGAAACTAACTGCTTAATTGTAGCCTGACGCCAAACAGCAGTACTATTACCATATAACGGCGGCTTGACAGCAATTAACAATCAAACAGTGAGCGTCAACTTAGACTAACTCTACTTGTTCTCTGTGTTTCATTTAATGTGCATAATACAAATCAATAATAGCGATCTGAAACTTTTATCGTTTGTTAAACAACTTTTATCCTAAGTTGAATAAAATTGAAATGTTCAGTTGGCAAGGTAAAATTATGAGGATTCGCAATCTTAATTTTATCTTAGTCGATTTACTTTTTGTTTAAATTGACATTCATCGGTACGTTTTCAATGCAAACAGACTATAAGTGACTTTGTCTCTGTGGCACCCCTCTTTAAGTCGAGGATCACCTCCATCGAAATTGGCCTGTCTTCCGCTTCAGTTGTGTTAGATTCTATTCTACTTCAAGCTGCAAGTAAATAGAAGTTCTTTATCTTGTTCTCGACCTTGAACGCTTGTTGAATGTTTTGTTTTGACGTCTTGAAGTTCTGCTGGAACGTCTGGATAAAAGAATGTCCTAATTGAGTATCTACTCATACAGGCATTTTAAGTCGGTAACAAATCTTGAATAGGAACGTCGGAAAGTTACATGCTATTCTAATGGTATGTTCCCTTGAGTATTTTAGTTCGACACGTGAGTGAAGTTTCAAATCATTACCCTGACGAAAGGTAAAGGAACATAATTTATTATTGCTAAAACTTACAATTGTTTATATATTTCCAATATCATAGCACATCCTTCATTGTCACCGGGCCAGGACAACAGGATTCTTTATCGAACAAGTGATTAATACTTTGGACAGTAATTGCGTATCCCTGTTGAACATCGGACTCTTGGCAATACAGTGACATCATATAAAGGTATTCAATCATGGACTCCGACATCAATTTCCACGTGTCTGTTTATTTCCGACATTCAATCAATCGGCGTGTAGAAGAGGTTGTAAAGGGTCATAATCAAATCAGATTCTGACCCAATAGCAAAGGCTACACGCAATTTCCCCCACGAGAAGTGACAAGTGAGTATGGTTCTATGCCGCTTTTAGCAATATTCCAGCAATATCACTGTGGGGACACCAGAAATGGGCTTCACACATTGTACCCATGTGGTTACTCGAACCCGGGTCCTCGGCGCGACGAGCGAACGCTTTAACCACTAGGCTACCCCTCCGCCCCATTTTCCGGCACGCCTTTTCTCAACAATGCAGTTTGTTTCAAAGTCAGCAGTCTCTGGAGACATTTAAAAAAAATTGTATTTGGTTCTTTGTTTTTGGTTGTTTTTCAGGTGTTGTCTATGGAGCTACCATTTGATGTTCCCTAGTTTGGTTCCCTAGGCACACAGGAAACCTGTGGTTGTAGGTTTAAAAAAAATAATTAATTGTTCGTTTTGTTTTGTTGATTCTTTGGTTGTTTTCAGGCGTTGTTTACGGATCTGCCATTTGCTGTTCAGAGTTTGGTTCCCTAAGCACGCAGGAAACCTGTAGTACAACAGGATTCTTTACTGAACAAGCGATTAATACCTCTGACAGTAATTGAATATAGGTGTTGAACATAGGGCATTTGGCAATACCGTGACATCATATTGAAGTATTCAGTCGTGGACTGCGTCATCAATGTCCACGTTTCTGTTTATTACCAGCATTCAGTCATTTGGCGATTGGACAAGGTCATAATCAAATTAGATTATGACCCTATAGTAAAGGCTACACGGATTTTTCCTCACGCTTTTTGTCAGCAATACAGTCTGTTTCAAAGTCAGCAGTCTCTTGAGACACTCGAGTTTTAAAATTGTATTTGGTTCTTTGTTTTGTATCGTTTTGGGGTTGTTTTTCAGGTGTTGTCTATGGAGCTGCCATTTGCTGTTCCCTAGTTTGGTTCCCCTAGGCACGCAGGAAATCTGTGGTCGTAGGTTCGAATCTCGGTTTACATGCTTAATGTTTAAGTTTTGTCAACACTAACAGATGCTCGTGGGTTCCACCAAACTGGTAGCCATCTGACTTATTCATTACTTTTGGCTTTCCGCCCACATTAAGCCTTGACCAAGGGACATCCCCGGTCAGATAATGTACGATCATTACGTTTGATGTTGTTTTCTAATATGCGAAATCGCTTTGCAGTCTTAGGAGACTCTGGAATGTCTAACAATGCATCATACAACGTGCTGTTTGAACGATGCGGCTGACTCGTCAAATGATTTTTTCCACCTCTGGAGAATTTCTCCTGCAGGCGGTAAGGTTTTTACATTTTCTCTATCCGGGTTCAAGGGCTCTTCATGTATTGGACAAAACAGGGGACACATAAACTATGGAGGAGACGAGACTCACTGGACTCGTTATTGTGTCTGCACATTACAAAATACTTATTTGGACCATGCACATGTATAGCTTACTAATAGAAATTACATATAAGAAAACATATCCCAAGATAACAACGCAATTTACTAACAGAGACCACTGATACAGACACTGCAGGCGTTCTTATGAAAGCTAGGCAAACGTGATGTCATGCGTAGAACAGCTTGAAAGTATTCTAATTGTTGAACTCACTTAGGCTCAGTTTTTAGTTACAAAACGACATCGTAAATCCTCAGTGTATCTGATCCCCATGGGGTAAACTGTAAAATTAAATTTCGAATACACAGTAGTGCATAATTTCGAAGCTTATCATTTCGGAATGGTTCAGAGAAACATATGATGATGTAGGATAATTTGTTAAATAACGTTTGTGAGATCGATGAGCATGGGGACAGGGCATTATCTTTGCTCATAGCCCGTGCGTATGTCGGAAAACTGTAGCAGATAATGAACCCAGTGCCTTGAGCATGCACTAGTTGCCTGGATATGTGCGCTATATAAATATCCTATAATAAAAAACAACAACTCAGTATTGTATAGATAGCTTAGACCGAGTTATCATGCGTGCACAAATAAGGTATATAGATTTGCTGGTTTTACTGATATTGGTCGTATGACGGAATTCGTGCAGTGTACCATCCTTACATCTATTGACCTCTATTATGAATCCATTCTTAATGGTTACTTCAATCACGATCCGTAATCAGATCAATGGCCAGTCGTAAGAGATATTTCTACAAAGCAAATCATTTCACAAAGAACATTTACACTTGATAAATCATAGATTATTTGACACATCATCAGAACATGGCAGGCAGAATAGTGTTCCGGCTTCCTAAACACACAGACACGTGGCAATATTTTCGCTGAATATTGGATAACGTAAACATTGGATAACGTAAACAGTTTTACAATGGAGAATGTTAACTGAAATGCAGCAAGACATAATGAACAAATAAACCGAACATGAATATGACATGAAATACCTTGACATGTAAAGGTGTAATTACGGGTCGATAACGACACTTTGCTAATCTTTGTTAGCCAACTGGAATATGTGATAACCCAAGCGTGTGGTCTATTATACTTTGCTCTGATACATGTCTTCTGGTAGAGTGTCAAGTTAACGATTTCTAGAAAAATGACACAATATGAAATACCAGGAGACAGTAAGTATGTTCCACCATGCAATTCAGATCATAACTGACATGTCAGCGTTGGCAGATATACCTCAAGATTTGCACGGATAATATTTGAAATAAAGGATGATTAATTTCATGCATTTGAATGACCTGATCAGCGATAATGTTACGTTTTTAAACTTTCAGCTAAACGACGAGAGCTACATATCTATTAAATACGTTGTGGTTACAATATTTCAGCACGTGTTTATTTTTGTAATGGACAAAACTGACACGTAATGGTGGATAATGACAGCAGCTCCAGTATTTGGACATTTTTCTGCAGCTTGTTTAACATAACCAAATGGAATGAGAAAACGAACGCTTGGAGATCTAAAGGAAGGAAAACAATTACGACCACGATGCGATGTACGGATCAAATGGGAATTACAAGACCGATTCATATGGCCTGTCACAACAGTTCATTTGATCCCGGGTGTAAGATTCGTGTTTTTTCTGACGTTATGAAATCCCTACTGAGGGAACTATTTAATGAATATTTTACAGTAAAACCATTTCGTTGTTTCATTTAGATGAGTGAAATTGACGGACATTTTACGACCTTGATGTGAGTCAGAAGGCAGTCAAGGAGATATCCCGTTGGCAGCGACACCACCATAAATCTGGATACATGAAGTAACCATCACATAAACTGTAAACTGGAGAATTGACAGCGGTGTAAAGTCGATGGATTCATGTCATATAACTCTCTGACGACATCGATCGATTGATTCCAAGAATATTGTACCATTCAACAATGTGCAGAACAGGTACATGTTACATAATACATTTTTGAAGAAACAATTTGGTATTTCATAAAGAACTAGCAGGTAAATAAAGTTGCTGCAGTCTTAACAACATCCGTGTATGAGTCACTCTTCCTTTGTGGAACATCATGGTTAGCCTCACAGTTTGGACAGGTCTGCACTTGAAATCAATGATCGATCACAAAAACTTTCAAATCTGGTGTGAACTGTGTCGTCTTTAAATTTGTTATTCTAACCCGGACTTCACTGGAGACA